>NC_044058.1:23505459-23630459 GCF_902167405.1 Gadus morhua | reverse complement strand
TGCAAAGGAAAGTATCTCGTCGTGCCAAGGGAATCCTGGCCCTACATTGCCATGCGTACGTGGACTGATTTACATTCTGCATTACATAACTCTTAGTTCTCTCGCAGCAGGTCAGTTGTGGGACATTGCTAAGTACAGACAGTGAAAAAATATGATGATAAAAAGCAATACAAGATTCACCAGATTTATAAAAAAATACTTCAGTGTCATGTTTTATGTTTAAGATAGTTAAAGTTAAGTTGTAGGCACTAGTTGTTGAAACAAGCAAGGGTCATATTTAGGACCACGTTGGGTTATTATGCTGTTCGTAACATTGCATCAAACAGTATGTGACATAGTTACAAACAGTAACCATATCATCTAACCCTATTACAAACAGTCAACTAATTTCAGCCAGACAATATTCACCATTCAATATTTTCTCTCTTTTCTCTCTTATGTTTTTCCTTTCCCTCCTCTTGCTCTCCCTTTTGATTCATCCATAGGTGCCTCGCCTAATTCCCCAGGCATTAGCCTGCCACCAGTGAATGTGTCCGTGGCAACTGGCAAACGTGCAGAGTTCAGCTGTGGCATGGCCAATTCCCTCAATAAGATGCTCAAGTTCACTATGTATGCTCCCAAGAAAAACCTCAGCATCACCTGTGTTGGAGATCAGACTGAAGCGACCGAGGTGAGGTGGTGGGGGATGGTATAGTAATGGGCTTTTTGCTCCCACACGAAAAGGTACTGGGTTCGATCCCCGAAGTCTGCAGCCCATTAGTAAGCCTCAGACGGCTAGGTACCCATTTCCTCATGACTGACATGTATCCAAAGAAAGATTGATTCTCAGTCAACTTGGATAAATGTGTGCTAAATGACTGAAGTAAGGTAGAGGCAATAACTGTCAGGTATCTGCCCTGAAGAATTACCAACACCAGGTTGCTTAAAAGAACAACAAGCTAAATTGCTCACAAGTTGTTCATTAGCGGGTATCAGAGTATGCTCTGGTTCGATGTGACATCCTTCATCATTTCCTTCATTCATTTGCGTTCATTTATCGTGCTTGCTTGTGGTTGTCTCCTTATAGCCCTTTGTGAAACCCTGACGATCTTCTCTCGGCCAACAGGTCAACTTCGACCGCTACTTTGGTGAATGTAAGGGAGAGCCAAACAACCTGCTGGCCGTGTTGTCCATCGTTGACGCCAAATTATCGGACAACGGCATTTATGTCAGATGCCAGTCCCTTGAAGAAAGCTCTGCTGCATTCTTAAACGTCGAAGGTGACTGTCCAGACTTCGTATGTCCCCTGCTGTCAGTCAGATAGGAGATGCAATCAGGCACAGAAAACTAAGGATTTAAGCCCAATCCCATTTCTACCCCTTACCCCTTCCCCTTACCACTCCCCCTTGTTTTGAAGGGGTAAGGGGAAGGGGTAAGGGGACGGGGTAAGGGGTAGAAATGGGATTGGGCCTTAGGTCCTCAATTCCCTCCAAATGCCTCCAACTATTTTGCTGAGGAAATGAAACCAATTGAAATAGGTCAAACCTTGATTAAAAAATGATGTACACACAGGGTGATCACATTATAAGCATACATGATAGCTCATAGTCAGCCAAAATATGAATAATAATAAGTCCTGTTTAATCCCATTAATGTCAATTTGTTGTTGATCATGTTTGTATAGTGATTACCATTATAAACACACCCTCTCTACTTCCTTTTAGAACCATCCAACAGCTTCGGTATCATCATTGGCTGCACTATTGGAGCATTCATCACCACTCTACTGGTCTTTGGCGCGCTTTTCCACGTTATTCGGGGATCCGAGAAACTACAGCAATGCTTCAGTAAGTGGGCCTACAATTGTATTTTCGTTTGCATCAATTGAAACGCAAAGACACGTTCCAGAATTGTTATCGTGTGTGTCAGGTACTATTCATCTGTGTAATGCCTTTGACCATTTTGTTTCTGCAGGAGGTCCAGTTGAGGTGGAGGAGGACATCACCATGGCCACCGTGGAGTGAGAAAGGAGTGAGAAGTGGAGTGAAACAAAGCTTTTATTTGCATGCACTTATAAGAATGCACTGCAGAATGATGAGTAACTACCTTAAGTTGAAAAGTAGAAAAGCATAGTTTAAATCTTTGCGTAGGATTTTAATTGAACTATTAACACATGTTTGCATATATGTTGACAGCCTAACACTACTTTTGCAAACTGTCAGATAACCAACAATAATTTGAGAGTATGATATTTATCTCTACATGTATTTTAGAGTAGAAGAATATATATCTTACTTCACTACAAATATGAACAAACACCGTACAAAATACTACCAGGATACATTCCTGTAATATGAGAGGATTTTACTGTAATTTATTTATATTATATTTTTATTGTACTTAGCCAAACAAATGAATACTTATTGCCCAATAAATATAATTATTTTCTCGGGTACTACATTTATTGTTTATATACTTTATTACTGCTGCAACTTGAATGAATTTAATTTGCAATTCTTTTAATTCTTTTAATTTGATGTTAAGTTCATTGACATTAATCCACTTTTACCAATTTTACCAATATTCAATTATACTGTTGCGTTGGAAAATGAAACGTTTTTCATGAAACATGTGTTAGATACTGATGGATAGGATGTGGGCTGTATTGTTTGCACTCAGAACAATCCATTAGCTCAATTAGAGGCTTTATTCTTTCATTGGGAAATTAGGAAATGGGAAATGCTAAAAATACCTACTCGGCACAGACATATTACAAAGACGTGTCATTCCAACGATTTCTTTGGGAAAACGGTTGGAGTGGATTGGGGTGGCAACAAAGTCCATCTGATTGTGAAATGTGTGCTTGACCTCCCATAGAGGGCAGACTGGGGTGGTCCACACAACCCCGTCCACATGAACCTTTTTGTGTTCAATTCTGATGCCAGCTTTGTTAATGATGTGTTGACGTCAATTATTCGAATGGGATTTTTCAAGATAGTCAAGAATCAATATCATGGATATTATAATGGATAACAATTAGATAACAATTAAAGTAGCTGTGTGAAAGTGCAAAGAGAGTGCCCAGAGTGAGAGATCAAATTCCAATTGAGTGGTAATTTGAAGATGCATCTTTTCAACCTAATAGAGTATTTTCTGAAAACACTGACCAATCCAGCAATTGTTTGGACTGTGGTGTTTCTTTCAAAGAGTCCCCCTGGGGAGAGACTCTGTTATGACACCTGTTAGTTCAGCATGCATATCCAGCAGGATATGCAACACACACATACACTCGCAGTGGTTTTGACACACATACATACACACAAACACACACACACACACACACACACACACACACACACACACACACACACACACACACACACACACACACACACACACACACACACACACACACACACACACACACACACATACAAAACTACTAACTACATTTTTTCGTAGTTATTCCTAATATTCTGATATGAAACCACACACCACATTATTTTCTTCTTTATCAAGTAAACACCTGGGGAGCATTTTTATAAATCCTTTTTGCACTTGTTTTTACACACACACACACCGACAGACCGACACACCGACACACACACACACACACACACACACACACACACACACACACACACACACACACACACACACACACACACACACACACACACACACACACACACACACACCGACACACACACACACACCGACACACACTCCCTCCACCACTGGTCGGTCAGATTGGTCTTCCCGGTTCCTGGTGAAGGGAACAGGGAGGTATGGACACTGATGTTGACTCAGCTGTTGGGGGCTGGGAGCACCGCCACGCAACCTCTGGCTGCAGTTCAAAGACCCAGCGCACTTCTTCTCTTGTCTTCTCTACACATGAAGCATACTTGAGAAAAAAGTGTGTGTGTGTGTGTGTGTGTGTGTGTGTGTGTGTGTGTGTGTGTGTGTGTGTGTGTGTGTGTGTGTGTGTGTGTGTGTGTGTGTGTGTGTGTGTGTGTGTGTGTGCCTGAAAGCTGATCCTATCCACATTGTAAGCTAAGTGTACCCAAGGTGACCTTCTTCAATCATTATTTATTTTTAAAAACCATTATGTAGAAACTTTATAGTTAATGAATTCCAACTGAGGGTCGACTTGAATTAATTATCAAATGAAAACAATGGCGGCCAATATAAACCAGTTAACCAACCACAGATTAGTGGAATACATAAACCTGCACCATGTTACTTTTCTACTCTAAACTAGGTTTTTCAAGAAAAGACGCAGGATATTTTATTCCAAAATAGTTACTTTGAGCCAAAATGTATAAAGCTGTTAAACTGGGAAAAGTAGAGAACATAAGAAGTCATCTGGCTAGTACACCTTTCCAGAGGGGTCCTTCTCAAGTGAGTGTGATGTGGGTTTTGACTATGTTTGACAAAAACCCATTGTGTCGGTGTTATCTAAAACCTTTACCTCTGTTTGTTCCACTTGCTGGGGTTAAACCCTTTACTGAATGTCAAACGCCTATCATAAAGCAGGATTGGTGCTAGATATTTAAATTCAAGAAAGACAGCAAATATTCTGTCGAAGAGAATGTAAACTACAAAGAATATAATAGAAATAGTATGTGAAATATGTTTAGCACAGATAACCACCTATGCTATACTACACTACATTCTAAACTGTTTATATCAACAGTCATATTGATATGAGCATTCATTCATCCTAACATTACTTTATATGTCAATAGAATATCAGGATATCATTTTTTTTATGCAAGCATATAGCAAAATATATTATGTGTTGAAAGACTTTGAAAGGCTTTGAAAGACCGAACCACATTATATTGTCTTTCTGTTCTTACTTTCGTCATTCAAGAAATGTTCTTATTTATATAATAATAAACGTAGAAAAGTGAGCGATCTTATGAATGATCATCCACAGGTTATGTCTGCCTCATGTGTACCTATTTAATTGGATGGATGTCCTAAGATAAGTTATTTTATAGACATTTAGTCAGACATGTAGCGAAATAGAACATAAATCACTAAAACCATGCAGTGGTCACGGACAACTGTATTTTGTTGTCGTTTGTCTGACCCTTTTATTTGTCTTTAACCATGACTATACAGATATCATCTCCATTCCTAAAAAGACTGGACAGAGACACAGACTGCAATAAGAAAAGGTTGTAGCACTAATCAGCAGTGGCAGAATATAAAAATGAAATGCAAGACTAAATGCCTCAAAGCTCTTACTGAGACAATGGCCCCGAACGACGTCGTTAACCAAGCTCACAAACAAACACACACACGCAAACACACACACACACACACACATGCACGCACATACAAACACACACGGCCCCACACACTGTCTAATGTCTGTGTGTATTCCACAAACAATACTTTACTGTTTGTGGAATAACATGGCCTATGGCTCTCCTACAGACACACACATGAATGCACAGCTTGTACAGACACACACACAAACACACACACACACACACACACACACACACACACACACACACACACACACACACACACACACACACACACACACACACACACACACACACACACACACACACACACACACACACAACTTGATGCTTCAGCCCCTACATCATGTCAAGCCTCTACCACTACTTTCTACACTTTGACTTTGATAGTGCACACACACACACACACACACACACACACACACACACACACACACACACACACACACACACACACACACACACACACACACACACACACACACACACACACACACACACACACACACACACACACACACACACACACACACACACACACATTACGAGTTGTTTAAAGCATAAACAAAGAGGAGGAGTAGGAAGTGTGTACAGGTATAAGGGAAAAAGAAGAGTTATAATAAGTCACTTTTCCCTTGACCTTTTTCTGTCTCGCGTTGATAGGAACACACTCAGGTGAGTACAACTAGGAGGAGATTAGGGACTTTTATTATATAGAAGAAACTCATAGACCATCGTGTTACTTGCTTTGTTAGTGTCAGGCCCTTGCCTGTGAACGGAATCTGGTGGAAATGTTAATTGAGTATGCATATGTTTAAATTAATCAAATCGATCAAAATACTAAATACTACGATAATACGATAATACTGGTCAAAGCGACGAAATACACAATCATTTACTTCGATATTTTTGGGAAATAAGGACGTCCACGGGGGCCTATACAACTGATATGTCAAATTGTGCTAAAAAATCTCAGGTTTTATGCTGCTCTGTGTGAGTGATCCAAAAAACAGGTCTCAAATTATCCTTGGTAGTTCAAGGACATCAACATCCAAGGACAAAGAAGGGGGAAATTTGACCCAGGCCAAACACCAAATAGAGCATTGTTCAGCAGGTGTGCTGAGGGCAGCACCATTGAACTGGGTGTGAAATATGTTTGTATTTATTTAGCGATTAACTTAATGGAAAAATTATCATATGAATTTAATTCTGCAAAATTGCATTCAGTTAAGCTTTAGGATTTTTGACATTTGTGGGAAAACTATAATAGATACTCCTGTGTGACATGTACATCGAAATATCCTCCATTTTACACAAGATAATATGGCTTTTGAAGGTTTGAACCAAAGGTGTTTCCCACCTTCGACCTTCAGAGCATGACCTACAAACAATGCCCTTCAGCTACTCCTAACAAGGTCATTTGTAAGCTTTGCAAACATGATGAATTCCTCTTTTCTATTCTCCATTATTATCTTGTTTGGGTTTCAATTAAATCCATAAACACTTGACTTCTAGTGATTAGTTAAACTTTTTCGTTTAACGACGTGTGATTTTTTATTCGTTTTATTTTAAAAAGGTTGTGAGGTGAGGCTGCAGTCACAGAGACTTCTTTGCAATTCAAAGTCGAGCCAGAGTACTGCCCATTACAAAGTTATGAATGCGTATCTAGTTGTCCTCTAACTCACCTTCGGGGACCCAGTGGATCTCTAACGTCAGATAGAGAGTGAACGTTGTCATCTTAAGGTAAATAGCACCATAAAGAGTCTTAGGAACACCTTGAGGCCCTGTTCCATGTGAAATTCTCTAAAACAGCCAAAATGCACCTCGGCTGACAAGACTCTGGGTGTCCTTCAAGCGGACACTGTGAGAGATGGTCCAATCGGCTGAGGCACGGCACAGCTCAGTGCTTTAAAACTGCAGCGGAAACACAAATCAGCGCGGCACGCCACGGCTCAGCTCGGAAAATGCTAGTGTGCACGGAGGAGGGGGCCTAGACTAGAGTAATGCTAATGGAGAAGCACCCCAGGAGAGGACTGAAAAGGGGGGGGGGGGGGGGAGCAGGGTGAGACAGGGAGAGACGTAAACAAGGGGTTAGAGAAAAGGAGACGAGGCCAAAGACACGGAGAGGCGTGAGTGTACCATAATAGGCCTCTTGTTGGAGGCCGAGGCTTATCAAGGTTCAACGCTTTGTCTGGGATTTGGAGATAGCCAGGTTGCGAATAAGTGGGATTCAAAACTATGGGTATTAGGTGAAATACGATTACTTTAGCCCAGGGATTCAAGTAAAAATTTGTTTTCTCACCCGATGTGTAACGTCAAGGATTTTCATATTTTTGGATGGCATATACGTACATGAAGTATATCAGATAATAAACTATGCTAGGGTATCCACATTATAAATTCCCCACCTCTTTTCTCCCGTGCCTTATTATATTACTGCTTCTCTTTGCTCCTACTTTTTTAGACTCCATTTCAAATTTGTCTCCCCTCTTTATAGTGTCTCTGTGCTCAAGATGGGACAACTCACTGTTTTGATGTTCATGGCAGGTAAAAGAGTGCCTACATAGAAATTATTCATTGTGGCTTCAGACTTGATGCATCCCAAAAAAACACTAATTTACAAATCATAGTACTGCACTTCAAAGTATAGCATTGACATTATCAGAATCCATATCCTACTAAATAAATAAATAAACAAATAGTTAGAAAATGTATTTGTTTATAATACTATTTTAGCTGTTATGATGATGATGAATTGCAAAAAGCAAAAAGAATGTGCATGGATGAAATACACCGATTTGAAATGAAGAGAGTGAACCACAGTAGCGTGTTAAAATGTGTCACACAAGCATTCTTTATTTCCACTTCCCACAGCATTGTTTTCCCTTTTCGTGGAAACAGAAGCAAGTAAGTAGGCTCCCCTTGGGCCAGAAATCCCTGTCTTTCTGGGCTCACCGTGACCTGAGGATATGGACATTTCTCTTTCTCAATAAGACACCGAATCAATATGACACCGAACCTCAAACGATTGTATAGTTACTGGTTCAGAAATGTAAGGCCATTTTCTGTCATTGTTCCATAATTCTGTCTCTAACTCTTGTGTCCCTCTCTCTCTTGCGTTATTTCTCGAACCCCGGCTTCATGCCTCTGTGCTATGAAGATCCTTTCAGTTACAGTAAGTACAGTGTCCCAGTGTTTCAAAAGGGTTTGTGTGTGGCATGCTTTGGGGAGAATAACACCTGACTATTGACCGTCCATTTCTTCCATGCCCTCAGACTATGGGAAGCTACGGATTGCAGGGCTCATCTTCGCCAGCATGTTGTTTATGGGAGGCATCTGTGTTCTCATGTGTGAGTAGTGCAACTATGAGTACATTTTGGAAGTTTGTTACTTGTGGTTGCTGTTATGTCTCTATCAAGTCCGCAGTTGATTTCTACATATTGGTGAATGACATGTTTTCAAAGTTATACTGATAATCAAAGGTTTCAGGACTGTTGAATATTGTGCATAACTTTTTTTTAAATTATTATTGCTTTAACAGATAACAGATGCACCGGAAGAAACAAGTATGAATTTTTTTATCATGACAATTTAAATCATCTGATCTACAACCTTTGTGGCATATTTGTTATTGGAACATTAAATGAGTCTTATTTCAAACATTTATACACATATAAAACTGAACCATAGCAGCCAAATGCAATAAGCTGTTGCCATTATTTCATCTCATTATTTATATACTCTCTTTCCACCTCATACAGTTTTTGTCTCCTCCCTTTGACTCTTTGCAGATGTGACTTTCTCTCTGTTTCTTTTTCAAAGAAATACAATGTTATGTAATTATTAACCCAACCCTTGTTCCTCTACAGAAAACCGGAGGAAGATAGCAGTGAAATCTGATAGCAGCTGGGCTCGGCTGGTTCGACACACTGGTTCGAGGTGTGAAATTTAACACACAAAGGTTTTATTGCTGGTATGAGAGAAGGAGGAGGGATTAATTTGTTGTAAAATGTTTAAACAGAACTAATAAGTGCCTGCAGGGTGTTGCTGGATTTGTCTTGCCATATGCAATAGCAGTCAGGGACACGGTGGTGTAAACAGGCTAAATAAAGCTTACCTTGTGCCTTTAAGTGCTTAAAAAACGGTTTCCCTTTCATCACATGTTCAACACTGGCAAAGATTAAAATTGTTATGATGTATTATACTGGTACATTCATCTGTTGCATCACAGGCAAGGTTCAAATGATTCAATACATATTTGGCTATTTTATATGTTCTCAAGCTATATTTAAGATTATTCTTAGTATTATCAACAAATGAAGTAGCCTGTGTTAATCGTAATAATCATGCGAGTTCTGCTAGCCTAAACCGTTATTATTAATCATAACTTTCATCTGCCCAGAAAATCAGAATCCCTTAGTTTAGAGTCTGACTTTGTGTGCATATTAAACCCCAAATAAATGTTACAATTTTAAACCATGCATAAATAGTTGTGTTATTACCAGGATAGTTAGACAATACTGTAAACATATACAATACGGTCTATGTTGTTTTTTTCTGCCCATTTAATCAAAATTTTGTTCTTTAAAATGTTGCTTGTATGTAGGCCTACATAGAGCCTACACATCTGGCCAGGTTCATAGTGCTTGAATAGCCCGTTGAACACTGTTTCGCAGAGAGAAAATATGTTATTATATTTGATCGTGTTACACCGAGGTCTTCCATAATAGGCATACCATTATTTCCTGTTTATCAGTGGGTCACTTATATAGACGTTTCGTAAACAACCCGAAACCTCTACTATAAACAGTTGCTGCTTTCGAGTAAAAACTATACTTCTTCCTGCATCCTCGTCGCCGCAGATCGTGAGTCTGACCTGGGATCAGTTTATGAACACATAGAACATAACATTTGAGCCGCTCCTCGCTAAAATAGGCCGACTCCAAATCAGAATTTTACAATAACCACTGCCAGCCGATTGTTTAAAGCTCGCCCCCTTTCAGAAACGAGACTAACCTGTTGAGCGTCACGGTAAAAGGGTGTTGGCATATCCTCTTCACCGAGACGCCGAGAGGGAGTAGGCCTATTTTCTTGTCCTACTAGTCAGTTGGTGTGTGTTGAAACACGCTAGAGATTTCCCAATTTGCTCCAAAGTTTACTGGATCGCGGATACTAAGCATCCGAGGTGAGTTTCGAGAAATAAAGCTGAGTTTGTTGGTGAGTTATTCCATGTTCTGGGTGATGCGTTCTTGTATTTAACGGTATAATTTTGTATCAACCCCCTCCCAAAAAAGATGGGGAAAAAACGTTGAGAATATGCGTTCAAATAAACTAGAGCACACCGGTTATCCTAATCGTTTTTCTCAATAACCAAGATAGACCGTGGTCTTTCCCCCCCTATTAATGGACACAGCCGTTATCAAACTTTATTATTAAAAGTTTAGTTTTATTTTTGTGCGGACTTAATCGCATGTTTTATGCTTGCCTATATTTGAACAATGGATACGATTAGTTTAGGATCGACTCCACGGGATGCGGCGACGGCGTCCGCGTGCCGGAGGGCGTGATGATAATGCGCGTTGTCTTTTACGCGGCATGTTTACACACCTATTGTTTATAGTAACGTTAACGTAAGGCCGTCTTGTTCGTGTCAGCTCGCGTGTGTACGATTTTTTGACGTGCGACGTGATTCGTGGACGTTTTGCGAGTGAGGTCTTTCATCATGCGCGCGTTTATTTTAGCTGTGTGGTCTCCACGGAAAGTTGCGTGGCAGGATGCCACAGAGTGACAGTCCGGACACAATAGTTGATTTAACTGTTCGTAGGCCTATATTAAGACGCGTTATGTTGGATAGGTTAGGTTTAAAATAGAAGACTACTGTCGTCACACATGTCGTTTTTCGCGTGGATGGACCAATTTGTCACGCGTGCACCGAACACTTACGCGCGCATACACACACACACACGCACACACGCACACACACACACACACACACACACACACACACACACACACACACACACACACACACACACACACACACACACACACACACACACACACACACACACACACACACACGTTATTGTGCTTTGTTTTTAGGTTGCATAAGTTGTTGTCAGGGGGACAATGCTGTTGTTGTATTGAAAATATATACAGCGGCTGATTTATAAATTTAAATTGTAGATGTTATCAGACTAAGTTGCCCTTTTCTGTCTATCGCAGCTCTCTCCTCTGTCTTTCATTTTCTTTTCTTTTAGTTGACAAAGCCTTGACTCTGTTGTTGATTTAGTCTAATGCACTCAGGACAGCGTAAAGGTTGCATTCTTCCCTTGGATCAGGTTGTGTTAAACTAGTGTCGCTGTAGTTGTAGCCTACACATTCGAATGGTTGTGTTATAGTGCAAAAAGAACAACGGATTAGGTGATGTGATATATATATATATATATATATACTGCAATATAGTGGTAGTGTTATGACTCGTATGCCTTTAGCCTACTTACTTGAATCCGATAATAATAAAATAGTCCTTATTAAAACAAATGAAGTTCGGAAATTAGATGTTATCGGCCTACGGATATGTTGTCTTCTTCTTCGTGTATGCATTTTCCGTCATACAGTAGTTCATTTTTATACGTTGATATACAACATGGAACCTTTACCCTTTTCAGTGTTAATTGTAAAGATGGAAAGATCAGGGATGCTAGAAAACACATTACAGCTAGACTGTAGTAAACACAAACACACCCACACACGCGCACACACACACATGCATACACGCACACACACACACACACACACACACACACACACACACACACACACACACACACACACACACACACACACACACACACACACACGCACACACACACACACACACACACTTAGAGGCTATCTTCAGCACATTATTGATAGCTTTCACCAGAGCCCTCGAGGCCTTCATTTGTCCTCACATGTCCTCACAGCAGATTGCAGACGGTCTTGCCTCTACTAATGTGATCTACGTTAAATCGCCCACCAGTTGACCTATAATATCATACACATAATCCGGATGGCATATTGGGTTTGAGGAAGAGATGAAGGTTAATGTGTATACTGCAACCAGCCCATTTGAAATAATGGATGCACTTATTTCAATGTGTACTATCCATGCCATTTGAACAGTGAATGGCCATTATGACAAGCCGTGTGGGTGTGTGTATATTGCTTCTATATACATGTCTGCACTTCTCACACATTATGTATGCCCAACTACATAGCAAAGCAAAGCAAAGAAGTCCTCAAAAGTTAAGCTAAGTTGTTTAATTTCATATGAAGTAAATACACACAGAGTACACATACTTCCTATGTATAGTATTTTTCCTTCAATAAAAAGAGAAGTCCTGTTGCTAACCATGTGGTAACCATGTGTGACTCATATCTCTAGTATGTTCCGATCCCGCTCTCCCTTGCTCTCTCTCTCCTTCCCTCCCTACCTCCCTCTCGCCCTTGCTCTCTCTCTCCTTCTCTCCATCCTGTCTTATCCCATGCCATTTAACTCTCTTCATGGCTCTCCTTCCTCTCTCTCTCTGTCTCTCTGTCCTCAAGCTCCCTCTCTCCCTGTTTCATCTCCCTCTTTGGACTTATTCTGTGCCCCACTTCTCCCTCTCACCCATTCATCATTTCATTTTTCCACAATTAGCTTTTTGTAGCTGAATGTTCTTTGAAGTTAGGATGAAGGGTTAAGGGTATTCCACCAGAAAGAGGGTCAACGGATGTCAACGTGAAAACACATTTTCAAGTGAGATAAAATATAAAATGTCGTCAGTTTTGTCCAATTGAGATTGAATGTTTAGTCTTCAATCTTTATCGCGCCTGTGTGTGTGTTTGTGAGGTTGTGCTTGTGTTTGTGTGTGTGGCCATAAAGGAAGTCTGGCCTAGTGTTCCTGTCGGACACAGGAATTTACTGCTGCTAATTTGGGAATAATGATAGGACAGCTGCCTTTGTAGCAATAGGAACGCCATGCCACATACTACTCCTTCTACAATACACAGATATGAATACGCGTGTGTGCATGTGCGTGTCTGTTTTAGCGATTGCCTCAACAGGTTACAGTTACACATAAACAAACATAAATACGCACACAAACAATTTATTCAATGAATCTATGTGGGGCCGTGTGTTGGTGTGTGTGTGTGTGTGTGTGTGTGTGTGTGTGTGCATTTGTGTTTGAAAGATTCCCGGGAAGGTTGAAGTTATACATGCTCAAACACATGTACACACTCGGATTGGAATGTAATTGATGTGTGGGTGTGTGTGTTTCTGCGTGCGCACGTGAACACCAGCTTGCAACAGAATGTTTGTTCACTTGAACTGGCATTGTGCTAATAAGCTAGGCTAGGACCATCATTGTCATATCATGAGTCAGCCCCCCGATGATTGGTGAATACTTCCTCCTTTGTCTCATGTTGCATGCTGTGCACTGAAAGTAGTTTTCTGAGAAGATCAGAGATCTATTTGGTCACATGACTGACCAAGCCCAGTGCAATGTGTCTCTGATCAGCATACCCACAAACATGACAATCAACCATAGTTAACACACCATAATGAACCAAACATTCTCGCTCAAGCCAGTCTTCTTACTGCTTGAACCTCAACTGTTAAGGAAATGTGGAATTCGAAACAGAAAGAAGCAAAGAATGCAGTAGGACCAGATGGCCACTTAAAGAGAACAAAATGACATTAAGCAACGAGGCCTTGCTCTGTACTTCAGGGAGGGAGGAGAGGGACGAAGGCAGACCACAGACGAGGACGTTTAGTGATGTCAAAGGCCAAAACAGTGCTGTCTTTATGTCCCAGACAAAGAGTAAGGGGAAAAGTGGCAGTAGCATCAGCAGGGAATCTGTAGTGCTGCAACGTCCCACGACCAGGGAGAACGTCTGCCAGCGGGTCCGCAGAACTCTCCTCCACAAGAAAGGAGTCCTGTTTTACATTCACATCAGATTCCTCTCTGTTGTGGATGTGTTTATGTGCTGTGTGGGCTTTCAGGGGGCATTCTGCAACACTACGATAACAGGTTTATTAAAATGGCTCTTCCAACGTTTTATAAAAGGTAGAGATAAATATTGAGAACTCAGTGGGAAAAAAAGGCATTCAGTGAAATACATTATCCTATACCTAGCTGTAGCTGTAGCTTTGATGCTGATCAAAGCAATGCTGATTAGAAGTGATTTGCTTTGTGCGCCATTTGGACCTTCACACCCTCTCTCTTGGCATTTCCTCCATAACAACCATGAATGCAATACACTTGTGTATTCACCAAGCCCGGCTCAACCCTAAACTAACATTAGCTTTAGAATATGAGTCTCCGTTATAAACCAGAGGTCATCTCTCTGCTGTTCTTGTTGATTTTTGGATTTGCTCCTTCCCCATTTTCTTTTCCTATCACCTCTCCCTTCTTCTGTCCTCTCCCCCCTCCTTTCCTCTCCTCTCTCCTCTCCCCTCCCCTCGTGTCCTTTTTCCTCCCCTCTCCGACTCACCTCCTCTCACCCTCTCTCCCGTTCTCTCACCCTTTCCTCCCCTATCTGCTTTCCTCTGTTCTCTCGTCTCTTGAAGTTAGATAAGTCATCAAGCGGTGGCTCGATCACACCACATTTCCTTGCCTCCCTCTCTGGTTGCCTTGGAGAGGCACCTGGGGAGATTCCTTCCCCTGGTGTCTTGTTTATGTTTGTGTGTGTGTGTGTGTGTGTGTGTGTGTGTGTGTGTGTGTGTGTGTGTGTGTGTGTGTGTGTGTGTGTGTGTGTGTGTGTGTGTGTGTGTGTGTGTGTGTGTGTGTGTGTGTGTGTGTGTGTGTGTGAGAGGCTGGGAAAAACGAGCAGGTCAAAGTTACATACACATGCATAACATGAGCGTTAACATACCTGGCACACTCGTTTTATGTTCTTCCTCTCACTCTCTCTCACATTCCGTCCCCCTTTCGCTCTGTGTCTCTCCGTGTCTCGCATTGTAAGCCTTCTTTGACTTGAACCGTACAGCTGAGATACTTCAAACAATGTCCGCGCTGATCCAGGACTTTGTCTCCCCCTTCTTTCGCCCCCCATGTTTATTTGAAAATCATGTTGAGAGCATGTTTTATCAGCACGTTTTCCCACTGCCCAGCGACAGCCTTCGCTCTCGGTTTGAGTGGAGCACACATCATTCACATATATTTGGTGGCCAAACCAAATATATGTAACATGTAACACATGGGTTTTGGGTAAATGTGACCCATGTCGTCAGGTGAGGATTTGGGGTGTGGTTTAGGCAAGGTTTAAGAATAGAAAATGCTTGTTTAAATGTCCTGTAAAATATATAAAGAGGCACACAATTTTATAAGAAGAATTTTTTGGGCTTAATATTGTACATTTACGTCTAACCGGTAATGAAGGGCGATGGATTTTCTCTTCACCTAGACTGTGGGTCACTCTGTGCTTATTACTGAGGTGTAGTGGGGGTTTTCACACAAGTCACAGCCCACAGCAGAAAGGGGTGCAACACCGCACGGTCTTTGGTGCTAAACGGGGAACGGTGAAAGCCCATAGTGTGTTTTGCCCTCTCACAACATTTCAATTTAAAAAGAAAACACTTGACATTTAGTATTTCTTTCAAAACTGGGTCCTTTGCGGAACAAGTCCAGGGGTAGAACTCAAAATGCTGACAAGCTAGTTTGAGTAGACATGATTTCCATAAGGCCGTTGGTCTGGGCAGCCAAATGGACGCACAGACACATTTAAACTAAACCTCTTTGTTGCTGCCCCAGCAGTTTGAATTCTTCTGTTTGTTGTAGCTTGTTGTAGCAAATGCATTTGCTTCTGCATGCCAGTTTCAGTTGGTCACTGCTAGTTGAAAGTGCAACACTTGCCGTCCAGCTAAAATCCTGAAAGACCTGGTTATCTGACATGTCCCCACTATTGAAAATCACCTTGTGTCTGCTGTTTCATCTAATCCCCTTAGATTGTACTGATTCAGTACAATAAGACAATGGAGGTCTGGAGGGAACCATGCAGTGAGCCACTGAGATTAGGTGAATGCCTTAACAGAGACATGAAGGGATACCAGAGATGCTTGGTTTTAGACAGCTGGGTTGGCTTTTTTAGCAAACAGTTGTTTAAAAGTACTTTGTTTAAGCATAGGTGGTCATTATAACTAGGCATGATTTATATCGGCGTTGCTTTTTGTATGCTTATTAAGGGCCTATACTATAGCATCTGTCTGTCTCTGTGTGGTTGTGCGTATTACTAAAGTAAAACCTTTTATCATTTAGTGCCCTTTGAGAATAGATTCAATTTATTCTCTTCTTTGTGTAATTGTGTAGCCCTATTTGCCTGGGAGCTAATTCACAAACATGCACGCACACACACACAAACATGGACACCCACACACACACACACACACACACACACACACACACACACACACACACACACACACACACACACACACACACACACACACACACACACACACACACACACACACACACACACACACACACACACACACACACAAACACACATGTCGTATTTTATTTCCCTTGGTCTTGCTTTTCTCTCTCTCTTTGTGTCGGCCTATTCATGCGCCACATGAGCAGAAAAAAACAACTTTATGTGCAGGGCCTGTCGAAGTGCCGTCCAGAAAGTTAAATTTGATTATCTGTTCCCTTGGGAGGGGAGATAACGTTGTTTAAACAGGCCTAATACGTCACCAGCGCGGAGCGGTCAATGCTCCACAGTCGATACAAATACATCACAGGACACTCAAGCTCTCGCCGTGGGATAAGAAGTGATTGTGCTTGTAATATGCATTGCTAGAACAATGTGAATTGATCTCTGTTCTGTTTCTGCTGTGAAGAAACACAAAATGATGACTTAAAAAAGACGCACCCTTTGACATTTTCTTCTTTATTTTACAGATAACGCCACTTCTTCAAGATGTCTAAGAAGTCTACGATTTCCGCATTGGTTTTGATGACACGTAAGTTAAACACTATAACACTACTAAAAAATTCAACACTTCTTCTCTTAACTTGTTTTGTTTATTCATTAGATTAACAAAAATACGTTAAAAAAAAGTATATTGTATTATAAACAATGAACTAATCTACACACATGTTCCAAAAGTGATCAGACCGTTGTTTCATGTTGAAGTCAGCCTTATGACAGTGAAATGAATTAACAGTTCCCCTCCCTGCTCTTTGTAGTATGAGACAATGCGGGCAGAAAGCTAGCATAATTATTTACATTTGAATGTAACATACATTCAAAAAACATTTAAAAAAAAGTATTAAAACCAAAAAAAAGGTTTCAACAATCATTTGTCCAGCAGAGGTAATTTGTCAACTGAGTACAGTAATTCTTCGTTAATTAAGGATAGAGAAAAAAATGGCGGCATGGATTTAACCGTTTTATGTAACATGCAAACAATGAGAAAGACAAAAGGAATGCCAAAACAGAATACATATGTAACTTAGGTAACTTCCATGAGCTGCTCTGGAATTTCCAATAAACAGACTCTAGACCACTGGCATTCTTTAAAGTAGGGTTGAATCAACATTCAGAACAGGATAAGAAGAGAATAAATTGAAAGCTGAGGAGAAGACCTAGACAGAAAGACTAGTAAAGACAACCTGTAAAAGAAACAGTTGTAAACTGTATCTCTCGCCTGTTCTTTTACAGTTGTGTCCCTTGTTTTTGCTGAAGAAGTCAATTGTAAGTACTTTTAAGGCTTTTACTTTGAAGGACCTTGTAAGGTCCATTTATAAGCTTGTGTTTTTCCTCAATCGTTATTGAACTTTTCGACTTTTGTTATAAACTAAGAAAATGTGTTGTTGATAACACAGCCTACTGAATGCAGAGCACATTCAGATGGTTCTATTGTTATTGATTGTGGCTCTGTGATAAGAATGGAATTAGAGGATAGCATTTCAGGATGTGTACACCAATCATATCATAACTTGATAGGTATGAATCTAGCTGTCCTCAATAAACAAGCAAATCATTAGCCACATTATTCCACCGGTCACTTTCCCCTGAATGTAGTCAGCGTTCTGAGATGTGGACGATAACATCTGTTGTGCTATCTATATCTCAAACTCACAATGTCTTTTTGCCCCCACAGCTGAACATGATCCCTTCACATTCGGTAAATATCTATATCTACCAATATTCAAAAATGCGTACATTCCCTTGTATTTCTGTAAGCAGATGCTTTAGGGTTCCACAGTCAAATGTATACAACTTGAGGAGTTTTAATCAGTAGCCTTCAGCAACCTGTCCTTCTGACCCATCAAAGGATTCTACAGATAACCGACGGAACAGTACTAAATAATCAAAATTTAAAGATTGTGGGAAAAAAAAAATGTAGGCTATAGTTTCAGGGTGGTGTATTGAAGCGCACCACTGCCACCTTAGACCTTTAAAATGTATTTTACAGTGCTCTGTTTTTGGTGTGCGCAGACTACCATAGACTCCGTGTTGGAGGACTGATCCTGGCTGCTGTCCTTTGTCTCATTGGCATCACCATTCTATTCAGTAAGACAAGCTACCACAACACACACACACACACACACAAACACACACACACACACACACACACACACACACACACACACACACACACACACACACACACACACACACACACACACACACACACACACACGAACGCACACACTCACACACACACACACACACACACACACTTGTAAAGGTGCACACATACTAACACACAAACTGTGTACACACACAAACAGCTGCACACACACGCACACACATACACACACAGACACGCACATCCGTAAAATTCCCATTTGTCATTCTCTTCATTCAGGTGGCCACTGCAGGTGCAAGTTCAACCAGGACAAGAGGTAAGTTGCCCTGATCATGTCTCATACTACAGTATGTGACATCTTGTATGCAGCTAGCATATGTCGTTACCCTGTGATGTGACACACTGAGATGAAGATATGAAAAATATAAGAAGGTTTTTTGAGTGTAACCTCAATTTCCCTCCCGGGTGAGACACGGCTATTTCTTACCTTAACCTAATGTACATTACCTTAACTTTACTCATGTCGTCTCATCTCTCCTCATCTTATAGCAGATAATCTTACACTAATGAACATTGACTTAACTTAACCCATGTTACCTCATCTCCCCTCATCTCATCGTATTTTATGTGACCTTTAATGTCGTTCATGTGTTATCATGTGGGTTAAATGTGTTATACATACTTACTTACTTCTTGCTTCAACTTCTGTGCTGCAGGAGAAGGACAGGAAGCAATGCTCAGCAGATGCTCAATGACCAAGGTGGGTTTACAGCTTTGTAAATAGTCTTAAAGAACAAGCTGGGCTGGAAGTGGAGTGGGTGCATGAAAAGCTGTATACATCCATGCTCACATTTTATACGTGTAAGCCTCTTACATTAATAAAAAATACATGTAACACCCTTTGAATGTTGATGTTAAATCAGCATTAGTTACAAACTACATTACATTGTGTCAGCCATTAAAATATATGTATCCTGGCAACAAATCGAGTCACTCGGATTCGTGCATGTAGGGAAAATGACAGGATCAATACAATGAATAAATATAAGTGTCTTCTACACTGGTGGTACCTGATCTAGCATTTCTACAACATACAATGCATCATTGATACTCAGCCAACAACCCAAAACATGTGTCCAAAAGGTCTACCTGTTGAAATTGAAAGACACTAATGTCTTCTTTCTAAATCTTGCCACCTGCAGGCCGCGCCAGTGAGTGCTAGAAGCTGATGCCAGAGCCACGACCCTTGACCTTTTGCTGGACGTGAAACCAACGAGATAACACATAGGCTTTGAGAGTCCTGAGACGTTCATAATGGGCTGAGGTTGTAGCAACAAAAGGGTACCAGAAATGGGGTCTTGAGCTACTGATTGGCTGATTACACACACACATAAAGACATGCAAATACACCCACACACACACACACACACACACACACACACACACACACACACACACACACACACACACACACACACACACACACACACACACACACACACACACACACACACACACACACACACACACAAACACACACACACATACACCTACACGTGCAACCAAACACCCACAAGCACATCAAACAATTAGATATTAGATATTACAATATTATGCACAAACTAGTCCTGTGTCGAATTCATTCTCTTATCGTGTCAATATTGTTCTAGCCTTGGTAAAAAAAAAAGAAAAAAGCCATATGCATCCTATAACAAATTAGTAGAAAGTGGCTGCTCTGTTGTGTGCGTCGATTAATTATAGTTCTGGTGACATATATTGAGTAACTCAAATGAGAACACAAATCTTTACCAAAAAATATTAATCTAATGTATAGTTGAGTCAATATTATTTCATGTCGGTCAACTCCACTGTTGTCATAACTGCGCGATAGATAATGGAAAGGCTCTATTGTTTACCATCCTAACGCTTTCCTATGTGCATATGTTTTAAACAAATACTCATTGAATAATAATGTGACTTCCTAAAAAAATTGACTCTAAAATGAATCACAATAATCTACTGATTTATATTTATGCAAAAAAAAGCTTTACAGAGGAATGTATTGGATTGCACTGTTCAGAGATATAGTGTGTCAAGTTTATATAAACCAAACAACTGTCAAAACCTCTTTGACTAGTGGTCTATTTATTTGGTCTCTACATTGTATGTGTGTGTGTGTGTGTGTGTGTGTGTGTGTGTGTGTGTGTGTGTGTGTGTGTGTGTGTGTGTGTGTGTGTGTGTGTGTGTGTGTGTGTGTGTGTGTGTGTGTGTGTGTGTGTGTGTGTGTGTGTGTGTGTGTGTGAAGTCTGTGTTCGTACAGTACAGCAAGTTTACATATTTAAGCATAAGAAAGTAGGAGTGTATAGTGACCAAATGTAGCTATTTGAAATATACACTTCAGTGATTAAAGTTGGATATGACCAATATATAAAGTAAACGTTTATACTTTCGGCTAGTGACACAAGTTGAAACACACTTGGATAAGAAAGACCTATCCTTTATTGGAAATGTGTGTGTGTTCAAAGGGGGACTGAAAAATACATTTAAAACATCCTCCTGATCAACTAAATAAGTAAGGCTACCGAATTCGTTTATAAATGTGAAATGTTACAAATCTTTACCCTCAATCAAACATGATGGCGAACGTTCCTGTCACTTGTGGAACCTGATCTCGCGAGTTCATATTGTGTTCCTCTTCGACTTTAGTATCTGATGGCCCTTTTCCATACTCATCTTCTGATTTGGTTTGACTCGGGTTGACTCGGCGCCTCAGCTCAGCCTGGCTGGGATTTGCACCGCCCGGCCCAACCGCAGTTGTCAATAGCTCTCATTGATTTCCGAGTGCCTTTTATGGGTTATATTGCCGCTTAAACTCGTTGAAGGGCTTGAATAGTTAAACTATTCGCCCAGGGCACAGAGCAGGTATAATAATGCGGAATCATAACGATAATAGCAAATTAGTAAATTCCTTATTTTATATAACCATTCGCAACCCTAGTTCATTACCGTCTATACCATCTATAGGTCCAAACAAGGATATGAGACATAGGCCTACCAAACACATATTTACATCAGAAACGGATTATTTTAGACTATGCTATTTCTGATGTGTCAAGCTAACACCAGTTATTAATGGTTTCTTCATCACATAATGGACTACACCATATAAGGTTTTAATGATTTTATAGCTAGATAAGTTAAAGACTACAAACATGGCCACTTTGCCTTTTCCGTTTTCCGCCAAGACAGACCAACGGTTTACCTGTATATCAGAACATGTAGGCGTGGCTTATTTACCATTCATCCCACTCCCAATACAACGGTTTGTTTACCTGTGTTCGAGAGATGCTTCATGAACTAGGGCCTACCTCCAGAACGCAAGCTCGTTTACCTTGTGTCTCTGTTAGAATAAACCACGTGCTGAACATTTACCCCTCTCCGAGTCATACCTAGCACGAGACGACCACACCACAAAGGATCGAAATAGTTTTTCATCAAAACATTTCTATAATTGGACGGTCACTTTATGGCAAGACATCTGTCGCCTTTGCTGCTGCTTTTGTGACTCCGTGCTGCAGAGGCCTAAACCACTGTGTGGTAGTGACATCCTTTGGTGACATCTAGTGGTCAGAAGTCAATATAGAGTTTTCAAACTTTACAAAAGGCTTACTGCCTTAACATTGGTCTATACTGTTTGGCTTTGATCTTTCAATAGTTGGCCTACAAGCTTTGTGTATTGGGTCGTTAAGACCAAATTAATAAGTCACCTATTTAGCATATTTGGCTTAATCCAATATTCACTGACCCCGTTTTGAGCACGTATATGCATACTACCTCACTGAGAGACCTGCAATCACATCCCATACTGCTAGAAACATTGTTAGGTACAATTGCTGTGGATTTTGGCATCCTTCCTATGCATGAGGCACCTGATAAATCCAACAAACATTAAAGTAAAGACATAGTCATTCGCTGAATGCTGCTTTTCCTGATTAAAGGGTCTGACTCGAAAGTCGGCTTAATGAAGGCGTTTGATTCTGAAAAGTCAAAAGAACTGGATGTTGAGAGGAGAGGAGACCTGGAGGGTAGAGGAGACGAGGAGAGAGGAGAGGAGGCCTGGAGGGTAGAGGAGACGAGGTTAGAGGAGAGGAAGCCTGGAGGATAGAGGAGACGAGGTTAGAGGAGAGGAGGTTAGGGGAGAGGAGGCCTGGGGGATAGGGGAGAAGAGGTTAGAGGAAAGGAGGATAGAGGAGACGAGGTTAGAGGAGAGGAGGTTAGGGGAGAGGAGGTTAGAGGAGAGGAGGTTAGGGGAGAGGAGGTATGGAGGATAGAGGAGAGGAGGTTAGGGGAGAGGAGGATAGAGGAGAGGAGGTTAGAGGAGAGGAGGTTAGAGGAGAGGAGGCATGGAGGTAAGAGGAGAGGAGATATGGAGGATAGAGGAGGTATGGAGGTTAAGAGGAGAGGAGCAGGAGGTATGGAGGTTAGGTGGGGGGGGGGGGCACTCCGGGCTTGTTTGATAAACCTGTTTTATTTCGCTTGTTTAATTAAATTAAATTAAATTAAATTAATTAATTAAGGGCGCCACAAGAGGGCGCCCCAAACGCATTTGTCGCGCTAGGCGAGTATGCCAATCGCCGGCCCTGGTTAGAGGACCAGACTCAAGTGCATTGTGATGCTGCTTGAATATTGGTAGGGTAGGAGTTGGTACACTGAAAAAGTTTTACAATATTTCAATGTAGGATGATATCAATATTGTTCATGGTCTTCCTGGATTCCTTCAAGGAATCTCGGTCTTTCCTGCTTCCTGAATGGAAACATAATCACGTCGGTCTAAACAGTTTATGCAAGCAGTGAGATAGGAGGGCATCATCACAATAACAACGGGGATAAACTATCAGTAACTTCAGAAACTCACGTAGGCCTACGTGCTTATACAATATAAAGCCTACGTTGCATTGCGAAGAATATGCCTCATGCTCGTCTTATTATTCGTATATATAAATGTGTTTCATTATTGTTATGGACGGAAGGTGGAGACATGTCACCATCTTTCCCAGCAGAAGCGTGACCGTTATTTTAAGAGGCCACATGTGGATTAAAAAACGCTCACGCTTGCCTAGCGGTTCACACACAGGTTTGAACATAACCTTTTGGCTGTTTGTGTGCTGAATTACGGTAACAAGGGCCCACTGGCCACGTCCATGGTGGACGTCAGCAATCTGTTATCACGGTCACCGCCCCTCCCTCCCTCTCACCCTTTCCCTCCCCCAGCCCCTGCCGGATAGGTCGGCCGGATGGGGTCAGCAGTCAATCCCCCCCACACGCTTTTCACTATGCCATCAGCCCCTCCCTCCCCGTCGCCCCGCCCTTTGCATCCGCTCCCCCCAACATCATTTCCAGTAAATGTCCTCACTTAAAATTCTTTACGAAGTCGAGGGGTGAGGGGAAGCGAGGACGTTGCGATATTCTATCAAGCCCTTGGTTAGATAACGTTTAAGTCGAATCCATTAGCCAAGTTTTCGCGTGGAACAATCCATAAACTTTTAAAACCGATGGACCCCAACAAGGCAGCGAGCGCCCCTGAACCAGGGTGGAATCCTGGGGAGAAAAACGCTCAGGGCATGTCGGCCCCTCCGCCATACCAAGACCACCCCCAGTACGCCAACGCAGGCTACCCACCTCAGCCCGGACCTGGATATCCAGCCCAGGTATGCCGACACATATTTCATGCAATTTATCTCTATTAACTTAGATGTTTTAGTGGCACACATCCAACACTATGTCAGTCCGACAATGTTAAACGAAGAACCAAAAAGTAAAGTGCTTTGAATTTCAAGATGTAGTAGGCCATCATCGCTTAACTGGTTCCCTGAACTTTCACTCGTAAATTCAGAGGAGGCCCTTTCTTTTACAATACTTAGGGCTATCCTACTAAATGCTTTAAAATATAAATATAAAAATTAATTATATTCAGCTTACGTTGGAGTTTGTCACAAACTTGGATTTTTAACTCTGTCCTATCTCATCCACGACCCACCCCTCTCCTTCCCAGTACCCAGGCTACTCAGCTGCCCCTCAGGGCTACTCAGCTGCCCCTCAGGGCTATGGACCGCCGCCCCAGAATGCGTACGGACAACAGCCCTACCCCATGAGCCCCGGGCAGCAGTACCCAGCCCAGCCAGGGTCTGTGGTGGTTCAGCCCACTGTCTTTGTGCACCGGGCTCCCCTGACGCAGCCGGTTAACGACTACCTGGGCTACTCCATCTTCACCATGCTCTGCTGCTGCCTGCCCCTCGGAGTAGCAGCCCTCATATATTCCATTTCGGTAAGTGAAGGGTCTTGCTTCGTCGAATGTAGTGCTCATCAACCTCTGTTTTTGCCGCCCAACTTTTGCATGTTAAATGGGCCCTTACCGAGGTGGCGAGGAGTCTGTGTTCACCAACGTTTAACAAAGGCTTAGGTTAGGCAAGGTTAGATCTATCCACGACAAGCAGTCTAGAAGTTTCTTAAAATCATTTAGCATTATTTGGTTAACAATTAGTATAATTTGCTTCATTTTTAGCCTGTTTTGAGGGGACTCAGCCGGCCTTTGCATGGCCTGCCGTTGTTACAGGCAAGTTACAATAGGGTTTATAGAGAGTATGTCTTCAAATAATTGTACTAGCAACAATCATCAAGTATCAGATATTAGGTATATTACCAGTTGACAAAAACAACTCAGGGCTTCTGCTCAGAATCAGTGCATATTGCACTTCTGCAATTTTTCTATGGTGAGATATATAATTAAGTCAGAGGACGCCCACGTCCTCATTAACCCAGTATGCACGTCTGCTTTGCGTAATGATCTCAGTACAGCTGCAGAGCCACGGCCTCCTCTGGCCTCAGCCTGTTAACCCTTTTAACCTGTTAAACTGATTACCTGTTAACCGGTCAACCACTTAACCCGCCAGTTCTCTCTCTTCTGGCTGCCAGAACCCACTAGGGCATTGGGCAGCCCCATGGGCTGATGCATCTGGGTTTTCCCAAACGCTGTCCCGCACCAGTTTCATTGGATATGCGCTCTGAAATATTCACCAAAGTAGTAGAGAGTTGTAGCCCTTGGCTACAACTCTGTGAAAGGTTTCTTTGTTTTTCCGGTTGGGACTTGTTTGGGAGTTTTCTGGGAAGGCGAGGGGGACACAATCGAAGTCAGCACAGAAAAACAGCCTTTGTTCTGGTATACCCCCCCCCTGGCAGAATTAATAAATCAATGTTAGACATAACTTACAAAAATGTGAAAGTGTTTTGGAGGATAGATTTAGTCTCCGAATGAAAAAACCTAACTTCAAAAGCCACTCCTCCGACACACGTGCCTAGCTTCTTAGCTTCAGAAATAGGTATGCATGGCCTTGTGGAAGACTCAGGTCAGTCGCAATGAGGGCATGGGCAGGTAGCTGGTGGGTTGGTACAGAGACAGGCATCCAACCGTTTCATTATGGCTGAATGAAATGGTTGGATGGGCGTAGTACTGGCCTGGGACATCTACAGATACCACTTCCTTTTTTGTTCTGGATTTATTGACTGCTGTCGGCATGTCCGGGTCATTTCAACAAATGACGACAAAAAGTACAATTCCCTTCCATTCCTGTTATGTGTGTATTTTATCTTCCCTCTTGTTAAGTAGCCAAGCGAATGACCAATGACAGTGGATTCATGTGGCCAAGTCAGGCCACTCACATTACTGCGTGCATTTAGCTTTTCGGATGTTGAGGAAATACAAAAGCAGGAATTCAGAACACACCCCTACAATCCTACAATACATTCTTTCCAAGGCTGCGTTTGTTAGCTGACTCTGAGATGCATGAAAATAATAAAAAATTTAAGAAATTAGGACTGTCTGTAGCCACATCCCTCTGTGATTTGTTAATATAGACACACTTTCTGCACAACAAAAGCACAAAGATTGTACTTTTCACAAAGTATGAGGGAGGCTTAAGCCCAGAACATTTGAATCCTGCTTCCAAGCCCATCAGATAAACAACAGAAAACGTGTTTATGCCGTAGAAGTCACGCACAGGAAGGCAGAAGTGGATTCCTGGAATCTGGGGAGGAGAGGAGAGGGGAGGAGGGACTGTTTATCAGAGAGGTTTCAAATGGGTTGGCCGCTGTTATATTTTTCCCAAATGGTTTTGATAATTTTCCAACGATAGGGTGTGGCTACCAGGGTTTCGATGGTTATAAGTTATGAAATATATATATGTATATTTCTCCAAACTGTTGCGTGAAGTCTGGCTAATTCCCAACGTGTGACATCATCGAATGACCATTCTTAAATGTAGTAAAAACAAGAAAAACACATTTGATGGGGAGACAAGAAAAGGCACCATCCTGAATGACCTTTCCTGCTCAAAATTACCATGAAATTGAATTCCTTAGTATAATGTAGCTGAAATCCAATGTAATACAAGGTTGAAGACGATTCAGACTCAAAATACATATTGCCTTGTTGCTTTTTAGTCTATAGGTAATCTGAAATGGACTTTGGCAGAGAGTTGCTTCCGTTTGGGATTTTACTTCATAGATTACTCTATGTCTGTGCATGAAAATGTACAGATATACATTTCCTTTTTGTAACAAGAACGTTTACAGCTATGTTTGTGTGTATACAGAACACCCAATGCTGGGTTGCAAAAAAGAATGCAGCGTCCATGGTACTCACTGATCAGTAACTGAGTAGTTAAGCAGTAAACTGCATAGCAAACACGACATGGAGCAGCATATACACACCCCTGCGGAATCCATTGTGTTGTGAGTTTGTTGGTGTGGTCGTTGAGATGCCAGTGGACGCCGATGCTTATTTGTTTGCATCTATAGCGCCTTGAGACCAAATGGCCATATGTTGAATAATCCGTTTTTCAATTCTCAAGACGGAAAAGTCTCCACTAGGTTATCGAGGAAGCTGGTTTCTCCAGTTGGATAAGGGATGTTTTCGAACAGCTTTAGTTTGTCCAGTACCGAATCCCTAACCCAGGGCACAAGTCCCCCACAGAACAGAAAGATCCGGTAGTGATACCACCTGCATTAAATTGAATAGATTTAATTTAAATCATCAATCGGGTGAATTTTGAGAACAAAAATATGACATTTACTGACAAATTACTTACGATCCGCTGGTACTGATATTAATGTTGATGACACAATATAAAGGGTCATACTAAATAGGGTTGAGGAGATTTCAAAAAGCATTTAAGAAAAAATGACTAAAACACAGTGCTGAGCCTTTATACTACTAGATTATTATTATTATTATTATTATTATTATTATTATTATTATTATTAATACTATTAAATTCATAGATTCTGTGAATACCAAATATTCTCTCACTTCTCCCCCCCCACACACACACACACTCATACCCCCACAGCTGCCCTTAATATAGACTGCTGGGTTTAACCCAAAAAAAGAAACACAGACTTTATTTTTTTTATCATTATTTTTTGACATTGATAGTTTGGCGGCCGAAATTAGACAATGGAGGTGCCATAGTCTAATTTCACGAGACATAGTCTCGTCAATGTGTCCCTGTACCGCACTTCCTGAACAGCCTCTGTTTACTGAGTGAAAGCTTCCTTTTGCGGAAGCCAACAGTAAGTAGATTGTAACTTAGGTTAAAAGCTAACGTACCAAGTAATATAACTGCTACATACTTCCTGAACAGCCTCTGTTTACTGAGTGAAAGCTTCCTTTTGCGGAAGCCAACAGTAAGTAGATTGTAACTTAGGTTAAAAGCTAACGTACCAAGTAATATAACTTGATGGTTGATTTATTGATGACTTCAGTCAACAGATAGGACTTTATAGTAGAGCTGTCAGTTAAACGCGTTATTAACGGCGTTAACGCAACCCAAATTTAACGGCGTTAAATTTTTTATCGCGCGATTAACGCATTTATTTTATAAAAAAAAAAAAAAAAAATCTTTTCTTTTTTTTTTTTTCTTCGGCTCAAAACAAAGAAGCAGTAGCCTGACTGCTATGTTCAAATGACATTTGTTCAAAGCAGTCGTTTAATTGCACTATAGGCTCTTTTTTTGTATCGTCCTGTTTTGATCAGTGTATATGCCAATGTTGTTATCAATAAAAAATCATTTGCACAAGGCAAGCCGATGCACTTCACCATGTTAATAAGAGAATTAAAATGAGAAGAATTATGGGACAAAAAAATCAAGGGATATTTAGCATAGAAAAAGAATTTGCGATTAATCGCGATTAATTAGAGTTAACTATGACATTAATGCGATTAATCACGATTAAATATTTTAATCGCTTGACAGCTCTACTTTATAGTTCAGGCAACACTAACAGAGATTGCAGGGGTTGACACTAACGGTTGCCCGCTTGCCCGGGGCAAGTAAAAAAAATGTTTGGGCAAGTTGAGATTTTTTCTGGTTGCCCGAACGGGCAAGTGGATTTTGGGTGGATGTTAATATAAAAGCTATTTATTCAAATGTTTTTAGAAACTGCAGAACAACCTTTTGTTCCGCAAAACCACACAAAATAGAAGTATTTGCAATTGATCAGCGCGCTGTCTTCTCTTCTCTCGGAAAGCGAGTTAACAGACACGCATCGCTTCAGTGCGAATATAGCCCCGCCTTCTGTCACTCACTCGCAGTGCGGTCTCTGGCAGTGATTCGCTAAAGGTTAGCCAACACAGCTAGCATCTCAAGTGCAGCACCTCCGCGAACGGTTTAGGTAGAAGTTAAATGGAGTAGTGATGGAGGAGTGCAGTTTGGAAGTACCAAATTATCAAGGAAAGTCAAGAACACGGTTTTGTGTTTCATAACTGTGCACATGCGCACAGCAATAGCGATCTTTTTCACGAAATTGGACCCTCACAAACTACTGTATATATTACATGAAAGCTGAGCCTCCACTTATTCCAACAGTCCAAACTATATCATTCTGTGACTAAAACTTGCAAATAACAACTTAAGAAGAAACGTCCCCTTTTCTTTTAACAACCAAAAATGAAGTATTACCTTTGTGATTTTTGTCCACAAAGTTGATTCTGATCGAATAAAACCACCATAAACAGATTATCTAGTATCTGGGCCAAATTTTGCAACTTAACATGGTGTTTTCAATCAATGAATAAGAGAAGGTTTCTTAGGAAATAGGTAAACTGCCTTCAATCAGAAAACATATTCTTCAGCGCAATCTAGTGGCCATATATTTATTTGCGAGTGTTTGGCTTGGTGCATTCGATTGCCCTGAACTTTAAATAGAGGTGTCAAGTGTCAAAATTGTAAGATATCTACCTTATTTGTGTCTCATAGTAAGACAGCGCTCCCAACTGATAACGACCAACTGATACTGATAATTATTACAGGTGGAAATGTTATCTTCCACTTATGCTGGTTCCATGGCTTTATTCACTTTAACCAAGTATTATCCCCATTGAATATTTCACTTGCACAACAATCTTTCTTTTGGCCCAAAGATGACATTATCGCCCTTGCAGTTGTGGAGATATAATCTCTTTACTTTGGGTATGTTCTTTCCTGAAAAAAACGTTTCCCCTGATATCGAAAATGGTATAGAATATCGATCTTTTTCCAGGAATAGTGTTGAAGTTAGAAAATCCAGTATCGTGACTGACAACCCTACTAGAAACGCGATTGTGATTATTCAGTTAGAGCTACAAGAAACTTGAAAGTTAAAAAAGACATATCTTTGCTACTACCTCTGACATTTAGTTATGTACATTTGCATCAAATCATGCAGGTCTACATATAACTTGGCGATAGCTTGCAACTGTGGACTGAAATCACTTCATGGCACGATGTGACCGCTCGATAAATAAGTAAACAAAGAGAAGTTTGTTATTTTTTAAACACATGTGTGGAAGCTAACATTCAGCTTCAGTCTGAGCTAGGATGATTTTTCTGAGCACCCCCAAAACCAGGCCGGGTGCCTGGCAAAAAGAGGCCCGTTCACGATTCTGATTATATTTTGGGCAAGTGAACATTACATTCGGGCAAGTTGAACCTGACCTGTACTTGTCCGATGGGCAAGTGCTTTTGAAACCTTAGTGTCAACCCCTGGATTGTAGCTTTGATACTACATTGTCTTCACTGATGAAGAAAACGTTTTCCTTTTTAAAATAAAGGTCAAATGCTGTAAATTAAACTATTAAAACTTTTTAAATCTGTATTTTCTTGGTATTTTATTTCATATTTTGTGTTTCATATTTCTTGATCACTTCGCTACAGAACACACTGACGTGCTGATCAGTGTGTTTTCTTACCATTGTGATTTGCAGCCTCCTGAGATCTGCATCGCTTGTTTGCCTTCCAGCAGTTGGACACAATATTTGCGTAACGTTTTTTTCGGCTACATTTACCACATGGCTCAGGCCAGAAATACCCTGTTCAAAACAGGTCTGTGATAAGGAGAGGGACTAGGATTCATATTCACACTCAGTGATGCTGTTATCTTCTGACTGTTTATGAAGGAACCTTGTCCACAACTTCCAGTTTCTACATTTGGTAACTTGGCTGGAGAGAGAGATTGCTTGGGAGTTTGTCAAAAGTCTTTTGTATTACGTGGGATAGGGATAGGGCTAAGCAGAAGGTTTTGTTTTCCACATAATCAGAGAGAGAGAGAGAGAGAGAGAGAGAGAGAGAGAGAGAGAGAGAGAGAGAGAGAGAGAGAGAGAGAGAGAGAGAGAGAGAGAGGGGGAGGGAGGGAGGGAGGGAGGGAGGGAGGGAGAGAGGGAGAGAGTGCTTGTTTGCACAACTTCAAAGATAGGTATTATTTTCCTTGCACTCAACCCCCCACCCTTCCAACTTCCAGCAAATGAAAGTGCAGTTTAGGTTTCATTTCTGCAAAAAGATTTTACGTCATAACCTCTTCATTCATAGCACTGCTTCAGGCAAGCACATTTTAAACAGATAGTAGTTTACCAGAGCAATGGATGATTAGTCTTTTCCAAACACAAGGAGTTGACCCTATGTCGTTGAACAAATGTCAGTGCTTACAAAGAGTTTCAAAATATCATAAAAATGTAAGTCTGTTTATAATAACTTTACTCACAGACTTGCATAGTCTGTGTAAAATAAGCAATTTATATTCCAGCTTTTGAAAAGCTGATTGGTCCAGTAGTACACTAATGGGTCCATTATACTCTCAGTGGCTCTGTTTTTTCTGTTCTTACTGGAAGTCATTCCAGTCGTTGTTGATACATTCCCACCTTCTTCTGTGGTACAAAGCAGTTTCTTCCTACCAAAGTCTCTCCCTCTCGCTCCCTTCTTTTTCATTCCCTCTCTCCTTTTGTTTGGTTGCCCAAAGCAGGGCACTTGAAGTGGTTTCTTCTGACAAAATTGCCTTCTCTTTGGGGGAATTAGGTTGAATGTTTTCTTGGAATAAATAAAAGGTGTATCTGTATCTTCTGTGGATCTTCTGTGGACAATACAAAAACAAAATGATAACGTGTTTGTAAAATATACTTGGGACCTTAACATGTTATGGAATTGCTAAAGCTATCATGTTTATCTTTTCAGACGCACTCATTTAAAGAATTAATTTGTAAAATGGAAGATGAAATTGACGTTTGTGAACTGGTGTATGGAGTCTGTAGAAGGCTACAGTTAGATAAGCAAGCGCTTTGAGTGTGAGAAAAGCACTATATAAATTGAATCTATTATTATTATTATTTATTATAATAATAATAATAGTTGATGAGTTTTTTATAGCACTTTTCTAAATACTCAAAGACGCTTTACAAATAAGAAAGGAATACATACAGACAGTACAGACAATCAAACAAAAGGGGAAAAAAATAAACAACAGCACACAGGCAACACATTAAGAGAGCGGGAGAGAGTGGAAGATGGCGGAGGATGATTTGTCAAATGTTGTAGGTGGTCCTGAAGAGATAGGTTTTAAGTTGACTTTTGAAGGAACAGAGTGTATCAGAGTTTCGGATGGCCGGAGGGAGGGAGTTCCAGTGGGTAGGGGCGGCGATGGCGAAGGCTCTGTCCCCCAGGGTGCGATACTTGGTCTTGGTGATGGAGGTGAGGAGGTTGGCATCAGCGGAGTGTAGGCGGCGAGTGGGGGAGTGGCGATGGAGGAGATCTGTTATGTACGAGGGCGCAAAGTTGTTTAGCGCTTTGTAGGTGGTGAGGAGAATCTTGAAATTGATGCGTATGTACATATTGCAATTTTTGAAGAATAGTGGAGGGGAGGCCATGCAGAATGCTATTGCAATATTCGAGTCTGCAAGTGATGAAGGAGTGGATTAGTGTTTCGGCAGCTGAGGACGAAAGGGTGGGTCGATTGCGTGCAATGTTGCAGAGGTGGAAGAAGGATGTTTTTCTGACGCTGTTCATGTGTGCCTTGAAGGAGAGCGTGGGGTCCATTATGATGCTGAGATATAGATATAGTGGTTGCCACTCTCATATTGTGGCTGAGAGCTGTACTCTGGGCTTACTTACATACTGTAAAGACACAGATGGAAAGATACAGTAATTGCTTTAGATCCATGAACATAATTAGATCCATTTGGTGTAGCAGGCAGGAAGGGAGCTACATATTGTACCAACCCCATTGAGCAATATAGCCAAAAGCATTCGGCCTTTTCCTTTACGTAAGCCTTTTTGTTCCCTTTCTCTTTGTAATTTGAAGTAATTTCATATTCATAGTAATATGCTAATGACCATTTAGTAAACATTACATCATATGGCTAAAACTTGAAACCCAGCTCTGAAAGAAATCAGCAGCTCAAAATGTTTTTACGGCTGACATGAAATGATAATGAAATAGTTTTTTCTTCATTTGTTTGATGAAGACGCCAGATACAGATGGGACTTCAGAAATTACTTCCTGAATGTTTTTTTCCAACTCTTCACATTATATTTACGTATTATTTTGGTTCATACTTGGTCATTTGCTTTGGTCTTTCTCTAACTAATAAGGACAGAGTTGAGTCCACAGTTGAGAAGGTGGCAGAAAGAGTCAGTTAGGAAGAGGTGTGGTAAGAAGACCTTTGGACGGCCACAGGTAAATTTCCATCAGACTAGATTACATTGATCCCTGCCACACTAGACATTAAGGCTAGGTTACCATCACTCAACACTCAGCAACACCAAGATGGGGTTTATTCCGTCCAATACGAAGTGAACGGGATGCCTTGCCTCGAGATCAATCACGGTCCGTCGCAAATGTAATTAGGAAATCAATGTGGTTATCACTTTTTAGTCTGAGTCGCTGAATTACAGTACATAACCTTGCTCATTAAAATGATCGTTAAACGAACGGCAAACATGAGTCTGCTAGTAAGTGGTCCACTTAAATTCATGCAAAGGGTGAACTTCTACTTCTAGGTTTTTGAACGTTCTCTGGATTAATTCTCGGGTGTATCCGCCTCAGAGAGACCCCCGTACAACAGAACTTTGGTATTCCCGGGCTTCTCAATCTAAGTGATAATAAGGACAGGAGCTCTGTTTAGCAGCACCTGCCAGGTGTTTGAAGTGACACAGACCTGACCTTTGTCACTCGTTTCAGCATGTGTGTGTGTGTGTGTGTGTGTGTGTGTGTGTGTGTGTGTGTGTGTGTGTGTGTGTGTGTGTGTGTGTGTGTGTGTGTGTGTGTGTGTGTGTGTGTGTGTGTGTGTTTGTATGTATGTGTATTGGTGTGTCTGTGTGTGCCTAGTCGTGGCGTATTCCTGCCAGCGGTATATATAGCATAGCCATGTAGGACTTTCAGCCTTTTCACACAGTACACACATAGTATAGGGGAATGTATGCAGACTGCTGCTCCTTGTTTCTGACCTCACCAGTAACATTGGGACACAGAGACGTGTGTGTGTGTGTATGGTGTGTCTGTCTGTGTCTGTGTGTGTGTGTGAGTCAAGGAGAACTCAAAATGATTCCACATAATCCTCCCCTCTCTCTCCAATTACTTTCATCAGATGTTTTTGATTCTTAGCCGTGGACGTTTCCCATAAACGTAGACTCCACGCCTCCTTAGCTCTTCCTCTTTGCCTATCCCTTAAAGCCACTCCCAACTCTAGTATTCTCTCACAATGGGACGCCCACCCATGGGATATCATGGCTGCGGATTCACATGATATCCCTATACCCAACCCTAGAATCCTTCACAACATATTATACAAATAGATATAACTGTCTGTTTACACTTGCTCACATACAAACGGGACCTTGGCATCAGGGGCAATGACCCCATCTATCTATACCCAGTCAAGAGCAAGGTAGACTGTTGGTCCCACGAGGTAGTACAAGTGGTGAAACAGCTGTGAGCCGAACAGGAACACAACACAAAGGGAAAAATACCCATTTTTTAATTTCCATGACGGTGGTTTTGAATGAGGAACTTATTATTCAAAAACACTTAACAGCACTTTCCCTGACCGCATGAGACTGATAACGTTTCACGAATGCATACTCGATTTGTCTTTCTAATGATTCGTATGAAATATTGAATAATGATTTTTGATGTATGTTAATAGTTTTTTAATTAGTATTAAAGTACATTACATATACAATAATCTATTGTTACAGCCCTCCCGGACATTCCAAGATTGCTAATAACTTGATTGAACAATATATTTAGAGTACACTGAAAGTATATAAGGTGTTTATTGTAATCAGTGTGTAAATATACTGAAATGGGGTATATAGTATACGCTAATAATACTTGAAGTTAAAATGCTGAAGTTGATAACGACACACTGCAAACCAGCCAAGTTATATGCATCTATGACGTAGCGCTGGTTTGATTGTTTATCTGTAGTGTAATTATAGTATGATTGGTGGTGATTTAAAATACTTTCTCATCTTTATTGAATTATCATAAAAGGTTACAATGTAATTTGGAATTTGTTTTACTCACACACACATAAACACACACACACACACACACACACACACACACACACACACACACACACACACACACACACACACACACACACACACACACACACACACATAATATTATATTTGAGGACCTCGGACAGGAATCACTGAAAGCATATTCTTATTTTATGTTCTGATAATTTGTTTAACTTGCATGTGTTTAAAAGTTACCATCCAGTGAACTTAAAATGGTTATTCCAATTATACTGTAAATAGTATAGTTCTACTTAGAGGAAATATACTTCTTTGCCTGGTATACTATTTTAATATTTGCATTAAGTGTATTTTTGCAATCTACAACCTCACCACTTAAGGACTTTAATTATAGTGTACATTTGTATGTAAGATATTTGACCGATGGAACCAGGAGCCTCGGAGGCGGGAGTTATTCTTCAGAGGTCTGTATATATTTTATAGATAACATCATCTTGTATATGTTCATGAGGTCCTTCAGCATGCTATCCTTTCCTATGCATCCTATTCCTCTTTACACAGCATCAAGCAAACCATCTTCCTGTTCTGTGGGATGAAAGGGTACAGTGCAGTTTTGTGCGTTCACACCAAACGCGACGGGGCGACAAGATCCCATAGAAAGTGAACATAGAGATGCGTATCGGGCGAATTTTTCGGGAGAGAAAACCGGCGTTTTGATTTGTCGCGCCACACTTTCGCCGTGCACAGGCGAGAGCGTTCACGAGGATTTGTACCTTGACAAATTTGCTTCAGTTGAAATATTTCAACTTTGATGCGAATTTCGTGTGATGACAGCCAATCAGCGTTCAACAGCGTGGCCACTGAGTCACATGTGTAGCGTAACAGCCAATCAGCGTTCAACCGTCAAGCTCAGTGCAGCGCAGTCCGCGGTGAACTGCAGCATGGAGGAAAAAGTGAATGTTGCCGTTTGCAACTCCCGGAGCTCTATTTATAATATAATAGTATATAATGTAATATTTGTTTAGATAATATCACGGCCAAAAGCTCTGTGCGCCTCCGGATGGCTGTAGCGCGGGGAGCTCTCATAGGGATTGGGCTTCTCGGGGTTTGTTTACCGGCGTTGCTATGTTTCCGGTCTTGTGTGTTCCAACGGTTTATTAGGTAGGCCTATCTTATAAGTCTCTGTCTATTCAATACTTAATTCACTGCCTCTTCCGTGGTCATTACAATATTATGAATATACTGCGTCGGGTCCTCCGACGTCTCTCCCTCTTCCACAAAAGGTAAAGACATGCAATGGTGGTTATCTTGTTGTGGCGCGACAAATTCGACAAAACTTGCACAGCGACAGATTATGATTTGTGGCGCGACAAAAGCTCTGCGACAAGGCGAACGGGTGACAAATGTCGCGTTTGGTGTGAACGCACAAACCACAAGATGGATTTGGTTAGGTAATCTGCCACACTGCTGCAGTCAGCCTGATTGGGCAGCCATGTTAGGCCCCGTTCACATGAAGCCGAAACGTGCGAAACCGTTACGGTTTCGATCTATCCGGTTTCGAAGTATCTCCGTAAAGACGAAGCCAAGCGAAACCGGGTAGATCTGTAGAAACGCTGTAGTACACATTCCAGGCCCATAAGGGGCGCTGCTTCTGGTACAGAAATCCAGAAGAAATGAAATAAGAAGAAGAGGCGAGCATGCGCATAAAGGCTGCCCTTATGCGCATGCTTGCATGTGATTTCTGAGACTCCGCGGGCTTAAGAGCCATTGGCTAGGAGGTCGAGGGGTGGGGCGATGACGTCATGGTTTGCGGTTTCAGTCGGTTTCAGGCGTCCACACGAATCCAAAACGAAACCGGGTAGATTTGAAACCACCTCCGAGGGTGGTTTCAGAAGTTTGCGGTTTCGGTCAGCGGATTCACCGGCTTCGTGTGTACGAAAGGCGTACAAGACCTTTGCGGTTTCGCCATGAAATCGGCTTCGTGTGAACGGGGCCTCAGTGTGGTCTCAAGTGCTGGAGGGGAACTAGGCCCTGGCTTATTTTCTTAGCACAACAACACCATGTACGGCAGCAGGCCCACAGCTGTTTCCAATCTCGCAATACCAAAGCATTGTGTGTGACAGCGGCTGTAGCAATCACACATAACTTGAGATGCTATGTTTTAACTAAGCGTTGGCGTTTGAAATTGTGTTAAATATAATGGTGAGGTTATGGTTGGTGTTGCGACACTCAGGCTTCTTTGTCTAGGTGGTAGTAGGGACGTGAACATAAAACCAGCAGTTGGAAAACAATCTGAACAAAACTAAAGGTTAAACAGGTAACTCAATTTAATATATAGACCACAAACAACGTGTTTCAGGTGGGATTTGATGACTTTATTTATTTATTTTTTTCTTTCTCTCCCCACTCCCGCGGTTGTGGTTGATAATAAAATCTTACTTTCTGGCTCATTCCTGCGAGTCCACCACTCTCTCTCGCTTCCTGTCTCTGCCTGCCTGTCTGTCTGCACCTTTTACAGTCTATGGTCTGCACACTACACGTGCACAGTCTTGCTGCACACGCAGCACGCACGAAAAAGTAAACAAAGCAAATACAATATGAAGCTGTCGATAGTCGATTATTTTAAGAAAAAAAATGCGCCAGAGGAAATGAATGAGGCTGTTGTTGGTGGTGGTGGAGAAGGGTTAGCAGAGGAAGCAACAAGAATCTCAGATTCTTCTTCTGAAGACGAATGCAGACGTGCAGGGACCGCTGCAACACACGAAGCTCCCAGCCCCTCCCCACCTCATTTAATAGGATAGATGAGAGCAATCGCTCGGCGGAGAATGAAGATATGATCATCAAGTTTAACACCGCCTTCAACATCGCTCAAGAGGAACTCCCGTTCACAAAAAAAATAAAAATGGTGCTACCTAATTTGTTGTGGTGCTACTAAATGAAAAGCTAGGTTGCATCAGTGTTACCTGTGAACAAGTTAGTCTGGAGCCCTAGTTGTGATACCTTTTATGTACCCTCATTCTGTATGAACATCATGATGGGCGATGTTGTATATGAAATGTGCCACACACCGTTTGCGTTCTCCAAATCTCTCAGACACCGCAGTCCACAACTAGGTAGAAGTAGTTTTGTGTGGATTACCTGAACACTTTGGGGTTTGAGGTAAAATTGCTTTGACCTGTTACGCTGTCGTGATTTTCTTTAAAGGAGACATATTATGGTTTTTTCCCAACAATTAAACATAGTATATGAGTTCAGAAAAAACAGGTTTTTTATAAGCTGTTTGCTGGAAATAGCTTTTATGGAAAAAAAATTGCCTACTGCTATTCCCCTCTGTTTCAGTCCCTTCAGAATGCGCTGTTTCTGGTGTCTGGCTTTAATGCAAATGAGCTGCTGCGCATTGACCAATGAGCTGTCAGAGTGAACCACAGCATGGAGGACAAGTGATGGTTGCCGTTTGCGGAATATATATCTATCTAACCCGCCGCCGTAGCTGACGGACTGCCGTCGAGCTCCCCCTGCCGGACTGCCGGAATCCCTGCCCGGTAGTCACATGGCAAACTGCATGGAACATCCCTGCTTCTGAAATAATCGAACATCTCCGCCAACCACTGGTCCGCTGGTCCACAAAATCTTAGCTATGCTCTGATTGGAGGGGGGTGGGGAAGTGGGAGGTAATATTCAATTGTAACCCCTTCCTACGTAGGAGGGGGCGCCAAAACTGACTCGCTCGTTTGGTAATTGTAGACGAGGTACTCTCAGAAACATATATCTTACTAAAAAAATCTTTTTTCAAAGTTTGTATGCGTGTGGGAGCACCAGAGACCCAAAACAACACCCCAAATCCCAGGAAAAGGGATTGATACAACTATCGTCAGATGGTTAAGGGACCTTGATCCTGGGTTTCTTAACCTTGCAGTAAACCGGCAGTACGCTTGTGATCAGGTGTCTGGCTCAGGGAGACTGATATCGGTTAACACGCCACTTCCAAATGGGGGATGTTATTGGATAGCAGCTTATATAAGACAATTGGCCAGTTATCTCTCTTTAATTGGTATTTAAATGTTCCTCTTTGTCCTCCAACAGAGCAAAAAAGACAATGTAACAAACCAAATGTCAATCTGGTTTGTTGCCTGGCAACATGATGCATACAATTCATAATGTGCTTTGATATAACTGTATGATGGCATTTCTGCTGCACTGCTCTTCATCTCTTGAAAGCCTCTGAGGTACTCATTAAAGTACATGATCAGTACATTAGTGGAGCAGGATAATATTTCCTCAACACACAAGATTTTGGGATGGGGTAAAACATCTTTGGGTTTGATACTTTTCACAGTTTGTCTTGCATCTATGCCCAACGGTAGGTAACAGCTGCTATTAAAAAAAAAAAATTATATTGAAAAATAACTTGCATATTGAACAATTTACTTAATTAAAATGAAATTAAAGTTGGATTTGCATTAAGGTTCAGCTAAAGGTATATTAGGTCTATTGCAGACATTTTGAATCATGAGACGTATCCAGGTTAATTTTGATTAAGTTTCGCTATGTTTAAGGCAGGGTACTTTTTAATTGCCCGATGCAACAACAATGGCTCCATAGAGAGAAGGAAGGCACTTAACCGTTTTTTATTATTTACCCTGATATAAGAGCCCCCTGGTTTGGTACGTTTGGTAACCAGGCTAAGCTACACCGAGTGCATCTGGTCTCTTAAAAAGGTGATATTGTACTAATTGCATTTTTTTTGCACAGTGAGGAAAATTGAACCAAAGTTGCTGGCACAACCTGCAGGAGAAGGAAAAAAAAGTTGAAACCAGTTTGAGGAGGGATACGCTACAATAGCAGTCTGGGGGACCAATCATTGAAGCTTTGTATCCACCCAAAAATCACCTGTAGTCGTCAATGTAGGAGTATTTCGGATACACAAAGAATGTTAAAGACGATATCTGCAAAACTTGCCGGAAAAAGTTATTTTTACACCTGGCCAGTAGCAAATAAATGCAGGTGAAACTGTAGAGTCAAACATATTGCCACCATGCGAATATGCGACATAATACGATATAATCCCAACGGGGGTATTTATGAGATGTTGGAAAACACGTTCAATAGAAAGCGTAACACCTGTATTTTTGTCGGTATGGAAGTATACCTTTATAATTTCTCAATGACTTTTCAACCATGATCCATCTCCAGTCTAATTAAGATCAAGCCTTATACGTTCCATCTTTCAATCACAAGCTCCCTGATCCACCCTTGATTTCTCCAATCTTTTTCGTTCTTCGCTACCTTTGCTCTCGTCCCTCTTGTCATAGTGGCCTTTCTCAATTAGAAGTTGGCCTGGTTGATCTCCGCCGTCCTCTCCGTTAGCTGCTGTGGTCCATGCGCCGAGGGGGTCTGTGAGCGTTAATGTTACCAGCAGTCGAGTATGGAGCTTCTCGACTCCGAGATCGTTGACAGACATTTCCGAATCAATTCCGGTGAAACTGCCAACATTTGAAATCGACGCAATTGATTCCTCGCCTTAAACATGATCAGATGTGACTTTAGGGATGAAATAGTATATTCATAAAAATAAAAAAAGTTCCATTGTTTGCAAGTTCTGCCTCTTGCCCCTCCTGGCTCGAATGGCGAAATGACTGCTGGGATATCTGTGCTGCCAGGTAACTTTCCCTGGTCCCAATACCCATACCACCATTCTAATTTAGTATGCAAGAAACAGATTTAGGGCCCTATTTTAACAGTCTGAAACGCAAGTGGGAAGCGCAAAGCGCAAGTAGCTTTGTGGGCGGTTCTACGGCATTATCGCTATTTTACAGGCGGATAAATTACACTTGCGCCGCGGCGCAAGTGTCAAAAGGGTTGGTCTAAAGCAGCCTAATTACCCGTAGGTGTGGTTTGGGCGTTACGTGCAATGAACCAATCAGAGCGTTTTCTCGCATCCCCTTTAAGAGCGATCGGCGCTTGTTCCATGGCGGATTGCTATTATGATGGCGGATTTTGCATTGACAGAGGACCAGGCGCTCCAAAATAAGTAGTATTGAATTACGGATATCTGCAACTGAATAGTAGATATCTGTAATTCCAGTTTGAGATATCTACAATTTGATTCTGACTAGTCATAATTCCAGTTCGAGATAACTTTAATTCACCTCAATAGGCATAGGCAGAGATACGGACGCAGTAAGGTATTGCAGTAATACGAGTGACGGGTCAGGCGTAGCTTACGCCTGCATTTCTCCTCACTCAGGGAGAGTTAGGTGTGTCTGGGCCGTTAGACCCTCTCCCCCCGGCGTCTGATCCTCTTTGCCAAGACGTATTCCATTCTACTGTGCAATAGAAAATTTATGAGCAACCTCAACTTAACTGGTAAGTTGCAGAGTAAGGTTTTAAATGGACTTACAGAAGGTGATTTCGCAGTCTTCAGAATTTATTTCGCAGTCTTCAGAATTGTGGTTCCTGATTCTTGACGGAACACCCACTTTGACAGGTGTCCTTATATACATGTGTCTCTTGCCACTATTGGTCAACAAGGTTAATTTGATCCGTCATTACGCCTGCTATAATTCGCGTGAATAATTTAGGCAAATGTGTACACTCGATTTATGCCTATTTATTTTATCTTTATGGACACCACAATGATCTTCCTTGTGTGGTAATATTTTCCTTGTCATTATGTATGATTTGCAAAAATGGGAACTGCTGTCCGTGTAGATGAGAGAAGCAAAGTGTATGCGCGAGGTGCACAAGCAATCCGTATGCATCGCATGCGCATGTATGCATGCGCCCTTAAAATAGCATCTGAACAACGCGCCACTGACTTTAAACCAGGTATTTCCTGGTCTGTGCCGCAATTGTATTCAGAAACTGCAAAATACCGTTTGCGCCAGAACACGCCTCTTCATTTCGCCGAACCGGCGAGTGGCGGTGGTGGGAAAAGAACGCTCTGCGCCAGTTGTAAACTAGCAACGACACATGCGCCAGTGACTAAGTCACTTGCGCAGGATGCAAGATAGGGCCCTTAGTGTGTCCTCATACATAGAATGGAAAATGCAGTATGTTAAAAATACCAGGATGTTGAGCTACATTCGGTCGCGTTTCTCAGTACGCAAACCAGCATGTTCTTTGCTCACTATAGGTGTGCTAATCAGTGACATCCCCTGCAGTATTTCCTAATTGTGGTTGCATTCTTTATGCAACAGTACCCACTTTGTAAGGGTAGACGCAGTACATACTGAGAAGTAAAAAGAAGTATGGGATTTGGAACGCAGCCAAGGGTTAGATGACACTTCTGGGAATTGTACCCGTTCTTGGCAAACTTCTTGGGGGAGTACTCGACAAAAATAAGAGGACGTTTAACAATGACACAATAACACAAGATCAGGCAAGAACTCAGATAGAGAAAGGGCCATTGGCTGTTGTGAACTGTTTTCCTTTATCTTGGGCTCTAATCTCTCACTTTGTCTTGCTCTTTTCCTCATTCCTTGCGCCCCCCTCACCGGTCATCCACACGACTCCCCTCCTCCCTATCCTTTAGACCCGCGATGCCAACATGGCCGGTGACCAGATCAGCGCGGAGAAGAACAGCAGAACATCCCGAGTGCTGAACCACGTGTCTCTGGGCATCGGGCTCACTTTCTTCATTCTCTCAATGATCTTCATATTCTTCCGATAATCCAATTTTATTATCTCGGTTTAATGCGATGCTCGTTTAACTGTTCTTAGGCTTTCTTGTTCTTTGTTACGCCTTCCAAACCTTGCCACCTATCTACGTCCACAGTATTTCAAATGTTCAGCTTGTATTGGCTATTATTCCATTTCTTTTTTTATTAAATACTTTTTTAAAACAGGTCTGTGATTAAAAGGTGTGATTACGTTATTATATTCGCACTCTGTCATACTGTTCTCTTCTGACGGTTAATAAAGGAACCTTGTCCGTAACTTCTGGTTTCTGCATTCTGTAACTTGGCCTGAGAGATAAATTGCCTGGAATTTCCTTTTTGTCAAAAGGCTTTTTGTATTGTGATACGGGGGGAGGGGGGGGGGGGGGGTAACTTAAAAGATAAGTGTTATTTTCCTTGCAGTCACCAAGCTGAGCCTCACCCAAACCCATTTCCCAAGAATCGAAAGTATTTTAGGTTATGTTTTTGGAGAACAAGCTGACATCCGCTCCTCATTTACAGCAGTGGCTCATGAGATCCCATTTAAACAGCTTGGATAGGTATACGTTTAAAATCCAGGGGTTTACACTTCGTATGGATAAAGTTCAGCGATAAATAGAGTTTCCAAAAAATCGAATTCAAATGCAAGTTTGTGTAAAATATAGTGGCAATTTATATTATAGCTTTTAAAATCCTGATGGACCCGGTTCATCCTCAGTGGGTCTGCTCTTTCTGTCCCGTCTTCCTGGGTTTACTGGAAGTCAATCTGGCATCGTAACGGTGGTTGAATCATTTCCGGCTTCTGTGGTTTCTACCAGAATCTCCCTGTTGTTTTCCAATGGAAAATTGTTGTATAGAAAGTTGCATCGTCCGAAAACAATTGCCTTTTTTTTCGGGGAGAATTTCTATCGAGTTTGCTTGAAGGTCTCCTTGCTTAAAAAATAGTATTCATAGAAAATTAATAGAAAACTAGACATCCAGGGTCTAGTGACTTTATTATCATGTTTATCTAATATTAGAGAGTGCTCACAATACAACATGTGTATGAAATATAGACTTGTTGCCTAAACGTGGTGTAGAATTGCAAAGCTACCATGTTGTTTTTTTAACACAGAATTAAAAAAAAGGAGATTAAAAAATGGAAACGTAATCTTAACCACCATGTAAAGATGTATGGTATCTGATGATGGCTAATGCGTTACATACAGCAACAATAGGAAAGTGGTTGCCACGCTCAGATTTTTGCTGAGAGCTGTACTCTGTGCTTACTTACATACTGTAAAGACACAGATGGATAACAGCAACGGCTTTAGAGCCATAACATTATTAGATACATTTGTTGCAGCAGGCAGGAAGGGAGATGCATACTGTACCAACCATTGAGCTATGTAGCCAAAAGAATGAAGCATTTTCCTTTACGTGAGCCTTTCTGTTCCCTTTCTGTTGGTAATGTTAAGTAATATCATATTCATAGTAATATGCTAATGGTCATTTAGTCAACATTATATCATATGGCTACAAATTGAGACTAAGCTCTAAAGGAAATAAGAACTAAAAATTAATTGTAATAAATGGCTGGAATAATAATGATAACTAAATATAGTTTGTTAATACGCGTTGAGTTTAGCGGGATGCACAGCCTAAGTCATTGCATTTGAAAGCAAACACTGGAATGTTGTTGATCCCGTTCATATAATGATGTATGCAGACAGCCCAACGAAGCCCAGTGGGCTTCTTGTTCAGTGGCGACGCCAGACAGAAATGGATTGTAGAAATGACGATCAATGTTTTTTCTCCATCTCTTGGCACTCTTATAATTATTGATGCATTATTTATCTTTATTTTTTGTCGATAAAAAAATATCTAATAATATATATATATATTTTTATACATTGGTAGTCAAGGCGGGGCCCTATTGTTTGTTAAGGCGGCCGCCTTAACAATACAGTGTTTGGGGAAACATTGAATTGTATGTTTGTGCGTGTTCTTCCGTATGTGCCCATTTGCTGTTTTGTTTTACTGTGTTTATATTTATTTCTTACTGCTGGAATCCATGTCTACTTCAACTATGTCATCAGTATCGCGATATACCTGCCATGTCATGCTAGCCCTCTTACCCAGTAGTTGGCATGAGGGCTATGATCTAGTACAATGGCAATCGTATAGATTTTCATTAGCCTTGGAATGAGACAAATCTTGCAAGCTCATGTTTCATTGCTCTGCAGATATGGTCCTACTCCCCCCCCATATAAAAAGCTTTCTGCCTGCTATGCGATGGACGGACCAATCACAACCGACCAATCCCGTACCGGGCAGAAAATACTTTTGTATGGGAGGGGAAACTGACCTATCTGCAGAGCAAATGAAACATGAGCTTGCGAGATTAGTCTGGTTCCCAGGCTTAATTTTTATAGCTGTGTCCTCAAAACCTTTTGTGGTCTGAATATCAATATCACATTCATGAATTTGTGAAAGCCAGATTCCTTTATAGTTTTTTTTTATTATATATTACTGCCTAACAAACTAAACCTTAAGGCTAGGTTTTTTGAAAGATTCTATGTAAGCATGGCTTGGGAAGGAACTAAACTATGCACTCAGAGAAGAACCCAAGCATCTTCTAAAAGCAATGCTAAACCACAAGTATTTATTGCACATTATAAAACCCAAATGTCCCTAAAGACCTCCAGCTGCCCCAAATGCCTGCACTGTGTCAAATGCTTTAGCTGGACATTAAACCAAGTTAAACCTTTGTCCCACAGCAAAAGCTGGGGTTTATTGCATCCCATGCAAAGTTAACTGGTAGCGTTGGTTATTGATAAATCAAGTTCTGTCGAAATGGTAATGTTATTTTTTTTTTCACAGTTTGCACAACACATTGGGTATGCTTGCAAAACTGTGTGGTAGGTGTTGCCATTTTCCAACCTTATGGCCGTAATAGATAACAACCCGCTACACACGAACCAAGTTATATTCATCTAAGAAGCTGCGCTGGTCTGATCGTTTAACTCTAGTGAAATTATGGTTGAATTGGTGGTAACAAAAAATACTTTCATCTAGGAACTAATCGTATTTTTATCGTGATTTAAATTTATGGGTCAAACGATCTCCAAACTATAATCAATAAATAAAATATTTGTTGATACATATTTGTGCATTATTTCGATTTTTACATTTTGTGTATTTTTTGGTTTGAAATTTCCAAGTTCTCTGTTACAAGGGGTTTTTTTTGGAGAGAAATGCTGAATAAATGCATTATGTGTTCAAACACAAAAATAATCTTTGAATAATCGTGATTTCAATATTGACCAAAATAATCGTAATTATGACTTTTTCCATAATCGAGCGGCCCTACTTTTCTTGCCCCTTTTGTTAACGCTTTATGGATCTATCAAAATCCATTTTGAATACATTGAAATGTTGAACAGAAAAATACCTTATACTTTAAGTATACTTAAATACATGAGGCATAATGAACCTCTGAAACTCTGATACACAACTTTTGTTCAAAAGTCATCTTAAATCCCATCCCTTCAGGACCACCTACAACATCTGACAAATCAACCTCCGCCATCGTCCACTCTCTCTCTCTCTTAATGTGTAGTTTTGTTTATTTGCCTCTTGTTTGAGTGTCTGTACTGTCTGTATGTATCCCTTTTTGTAAAGCGTCTTTGAGTACCAAGATAAGCGCTTTAAAAAAAAGAAGCTATTATTATTTTCATCATTATAAATTGATAATGTGTGTGTGTGTGAGTGTGTGTGGATGATGGCTGGTTTAAGTAGCCTCACCTGGTAGAGTCTGTCATGATGTGGCCAGGTGAGCCACACCTACCAGTGTTGCAATGCCTGTGCCAAACTCCAGACAAAGGACTCAGGGTGCTGATGTTGAAAGAGCGGTTTATTGTGACAGTGTTTTGATAATGATACGGGCCTGGTGTTTTATTCTTTTCATACACCTTCTTTTATGTCTTTACAAGGTCATTTTAAATGCTATCCTGTCCATATATGCATCCTACGCCTCTATACACATCATAAATCAAAGCATCTTCCCGCTCTGTGGGATGGAAGGAAACGGTGCAGTTTCTTTTAGAGCACATGATGGATTTGGTTAGAAAAGCTGCCGCCCAGCTGCAGTCAGCCTGATTGGGCAGCCATGTTAGTGAGGTCTCAAGTGCTGGAGGGGAACTGGGCTCTGGTTTGGTGTCTTAGCACAACAACGCCATGTATGGCAGCAGGCCCACAGCTGTTTCCAATCTCGCAATACCAAAGCATTTGCGTAACAACGGCTGTAGCAAACGGCTAGTAGCAGTGGTTGGTTCTGCATCTTGAAGCAGAGGTTTTTAGGCACGGTGCACGAGAAGCCGGTCAATAAGTTGAAAAGCAGCAGAGACGCTTAATTTCACCTTAAAGATGAAGTTGACTTTTCTTTGTGCAGAAAATGAAAGTAAACTTCCATTGGCCACTTTTTTTCATGTGGTATCAATTGATTACTACTGCTATTTGGATATAAGCGTTTTCATTCCCAAACTGTGGCTCTGTAGAGAGGAGTGCTGCTTCCCGCCTAGCTCCTGGGCAGGTATACCTCTCTAGACAACCAGGCCTGCGGACGTGGCTTTACTTGCCCTCGTGATTCGGAGCAGGAATATCTGTTGAATAAACAATATCTTTCTAAATTTCTAAAATGTCTACTTTCAAACTAAGCGGCGGAACTGATTTTGGATTTAATAATAGGTCATGCTTCCAAACCTCGCAAAAATATACTTATACACAGAATAAGAAATGTATTCATAAGATGTCTGAAGGTTGAATAGAAAGAGGAGCTTCTATATTTGTCAGGGTATTAACTCATACCATCGGTAGTTCTAAAAACCCTGGTTTAATACCGTAATACCGCCCAAGACTAATAAGCTCTGTCTTTCAACAACGAGATCTACACCCCACCCTTTATTCCGCCAATCGACTTTTCCTCTTCTTCAATCTTCGCTAATGTTGCTCTAACTCAATCACAAACTAATCCTTCTTTTCATTGGCTGTGCTGCACTGTTTTCTTATTTTTTGGGGTAGTCTAATCTCACACCCTCCCCATCCTTTAGACCCGTGATGCCAACATGGCCGGCGACCAGATCACCGCGGAGAGGAAGAGCAATACGGCCCGGACGCTGAACCACGTGGCCCTGGGAATCGGCCTTGCCTTCTCCCTGATAATGATTATCATGATAATCGTCCAAACAATTGTCATACAACGAGGCTTCAATTAATCTAATTGTATTAACTCGGTTTAGTCATACCATACTGGCTAATCAGCCCCAATCTGAGTTTGTTGATCTTTTGATCCAATCAAGTAATTTTGTTTTAAGGTGTAAGATTGCGCTGTTGGTTTATCATTGGTATTTTACTCAACATTTACGTCTTTAACTATGTAGCGTTATAAGCATATGCTTAGGCGTTTTTAACACTGCAGCACTTTTTCAAGGAAAAATGTTTTATAGTTTCATTTTATAGTTTAAAAATTTCGAATTTCGAAACCAACAAAGGAAAATAATTGCTGTTTGAAAGTTTTGTGCACATTAATCAATTTTCCAAAAATGATGTCCATTTACTCCTGTAAAATGTCAAAGCAAAATCATATCAAAGCTAATCATATCAACGCAAATTAATCATTTTACAGTCTCTTGTCAATCAGTGTTCCCTTTAGTATTTTCTGCTCTGTCTTTGATACAGCACGCAGAACACGTGGACATCCAAAAGTTATAGTTCAACATTGTGTCACTGCTGCAAAGCATTTATGCTTTCCACCATATTTTCTATATTCTATGTTTCACTAAGACATCCTCACATTCTATACCATTTAAATAAACACATCTTGAACCTTGCAGATTTTTTCATTTATCCGTTGTCAATCAGGGTTGATAATAAATGTTGTATGATCTATTAATGTCATGCATCATTTGGGATAAATATATCACATTTATGCATGAATAAAGTTACAAACATTTGTCCAAGAATGCCTGATTCAACATAATGTTTTTGATATATTGGAATCATAACCTTGGATTTCACAACTGAGATTGTGGTATCACTTGATTACTAAATACTAAGTACTGCCATTTGGGTACGTGTCTTTTTATCCAAAAGCTCTAGGCTTGGGCGGCATCTCGTTTTTCATTCTCACCCATGTAATTTCAAAGCTGAGCGGCTGGTGAAGAGGTCCATGTCTAACATGCAATTAGCCAAGTCAAGACAAGTCTTGCTGGGATCAAACACTCATGGCCCATAGAACAACGAATAGATGGTAAAAACTCCACGTATGTCAAGGCATTTTCACCGGAATTAACTGATTAATGTGCGTTTGATTCAAGCTCCACTGGCCGCGCAAAACTGTTGTTGTTGTTCTGGTGCCCAAACTGTGGCTCTGTAGAGAGGAGTGCTGCTTCCCGCCTAGCTCCAGGGCAGGTATACCTCTCTAGACACGCAGGGCTCAGACCTGCGGACGTGTCTTTACTTGCCCTCGTGATTCGGAGCAGGAATATCTGTTGAATAAACAATATCTTTCTAAATTCCTAAAATGTCTACTTTCAAACTACGCGGGGGAACTGATTTTGGATTTATAGATAGGTCATGCTTCAAATCCTCGCCAAAATATACATATACACAGAATAAGAAATGTATTCATAAGATGTCTGAAGGTTGAATAGAAAGAGGAGCTTCTGTATTTGTCAGGGTATTAACTCATACCGTCGGTACTTCTAAAAACCCTGGTTTAATACCGTAATGCCGCCCAAGACTAATAAGCTCTGTCTTTCAACAATGAGATCTACACCCCACCCTTTATTCCGCCCATCGACTTTTGCTCTGCTTCTTCAATCTTCGCTAATGTTGCTCTAACTCCGTCACAAATTAATCCTTCTTGTCGTTGGCTGTGCTGAACGGTTTAAATTTTTTTTGGAGTGCTCTATTCTCACACTTTGTCTTGCTTTTCTCCTCCTTCCTTGCGCCCCTCATGTGTCAACCACACCTCCATCCCCCCCTCCGACACCCTCCCCCTCCTTTAGACCCGTGATGCCAACATGGCCGGCGACCAGATCACTGCGGAGAGGAAGAGCAATACGGCCCGAACGCTGAACCACGTGGCTCTGGGGATCGGCCTCACCTTCCTCGTCCTATACATCATCGGCATGATTGTTGTATTAGCCGTATGATAATCTGATTGTATTATCTCGGTTTAGTCATGCCATACTGGCTAGTCAGCGCCAATCTGAGTTTGTTGATCTTTTGGTCCAATCAAGTAATTCTGTTCTAAGGTGTAAGATTGCACTGTTGGTTTATCATTGGTATTTTACTCAACATTTATGTCTTTAACTATGTAGCGTTATTAGCATATGCTTAGGCGTTAGACGTTTTACACTGCAGCACTTTTCCGAAGAAATATCTTTCGACAGTTTAATTTTATAGTTTAAAATTTTCGAAACCAACAAAGGAAAATAATATAACGTTTGAAAGTTTTGTGCTTTTTAAGTTTTGTGCTTTTTCATCACTTTTCCAACTACGATGTCCATTTACTCCTATAAAATGTTGATCGTATCAAAGCAAAATTAATCATTTTACAGTCTCTTGTCAATCAGTGTTCCCTTTAGTTTTTTCTGCTCGGTCTTTGATACAGCACGCAGAACACGTGGACATCCAAAAGTTATGCAAATATAAGTTCAGCATTGTGTCACTGCTGCAAAGCATTTATGCTTTCCACCATATTTACTATATTCTTGATTTCACTAAGACATCCTCACATTCTATACCATTTAAACAAACACATCTTTAACTTAGCAGATTTTTACATATATCGGTTGTCAATCATGTTTGTTAAATAAATGTATGATGTACTAATGTTCATACATCATTTTGGATAAATATATCACATTTATGCATGAATAAAGTTACAAACATTTGTAAAAAGATGGAGTTTGAAAATGTTTGTGCAGATTGAAAATGCAAGAAAGTTGCATTTGTACCTTTTTTCCCTGTGGTATCACTTGATTACTAAGTACTGCCATTTGGGTATTTGTCTTTTTATCCCAAAGCTCTGGGCTTGGGCGGCATCTCGTTTTTCATTCTCACCCATGTAATTTCAAAGCTGAGCTGCTGGTGATAGAGGTCCATGTCTAACCTGCAATTAGCCAAGTCAAGACAAGTCTTGCTGGGATCAAACACCAAAAACCCATAGAACAATGAATAGATGGGCAACTCCACGTATGTCAAGGCAGTTTGACCGGTATTAACCGATTAATGTGCGTTTGATTCAAGCCGGTGCTCCACTGGCCTAATGCCGTCGGTAGGGTTGCTTGATTATGGGAAAAATCATAATCACGATTATTTTGGTCAATATTAAAATCACGATTATACAAACGATTATTTTTGAGTTTGAAAACATGATGTATTTATTCAGCCAGTCGCTCCCAAAAAACCCTATGTAACTGAGAACTGTGAAATTTAGCCTTAAAAAAAATACACAAAATGGTCAAAAAGAACATGTTCAAACCAAAATAATGAATATGTATCCAGCTGTTCTAGACTGCACTTTCTATAAAACATTTAATAAAAAAATAAAATAAAAGTAAAAACGTGATTATATTAATTTTGTGATCGTTTTACGCTAAGATCGAAATTACAATTAAAATACGATTAATCGCCCAGCCCTAGACTGTATTTCTAAAATCCTGGTATAATACCATAATACCGCCCAAGTCTAATAAACTCTGTCTTTCAAATACAATACGCCTCACCCTTTTCCTCTTCTTCATTATTCGCTAATGTTGCTAACTCCGTCACAAACTAATCCTTCTTGTCATTGGCTGTGCTGAACAATTTAATTTTTTTTGGGGGGCTCTAATCCATGGACCTAACTATGCTGTCCTTTCTTTAATAGGTCCATGGCTCTAATCCATGGACCTATTAAAGAAAGGACAGCGGATTCAAAAATGGCATCTTGGGAGCCAGCCACGCCCTAGTGCATGCATGCCGGATGCAGAAATATTTCGGTGTGTAGCATTGTAGCATCATAAGCGAGAGGTCGGTCTATACATCCCTCGGCGACTTTAAGCGATAAAAAGTCAACAAAGCACCCAAAAACCATCAACGTCATGTATGTTAAGTAAAAGGAAAAACCTCGGACACGACAAGTTAACGGAGGGCACTGAGCCCTCTCGGATGCCTGGCCGAAACAACATTTTTTTCACCTCAACTCCTTCTCAGCTGCCCACCTCTCCTTCTCCTGCAAAAAATAAAACGCTTGAGGTGGCGTTTTGAAAAGAGAAAACTTACATTTTATTAGTACATGGTATAAAGATAATTATGAGCCTTTGATTGATATCCAGACATTTTTTGCGGAGACACATTCCTGGTCCCCACTTGTATTGGAGGGAACGGTCTACTTCTGGGCCCCTTGAATCGAGGGACCCGTCCACAGCCCGCTTAAACAGCTGCAATACCAGGCTTGGCCGCTGAGCACTGGTGGATTGCGGCAGTATGCATTGCTCCCACATGGACCTATTAAAGTCTTCTTTAAAGGGACACTGTGTAATATTTTCAGTCATTTATTACCTCAAATCAACGTATTCATTCATAAATAAGTCCTCATTGGTGTAAAATTATCTCTGACAAAAATCTCACTCATCCTCCTGAGCGAAGAAAAATTAATATGTAGTTACATAGGACGGGTAAGCTTCATGGAGGCTTCCATGTTCTTCCGGTCTATGAACTGCCGAGAGGGACAAAAAGCACTAGGTGTTACAGGAAATTCAAACGCGTTTTCACTCTGAGCCAGCGTGAATGATGACTGAAATACTTCAGTATCTTGCTCGAGGAATAATTACTCATACATCATTAGCTTACACTAATGATTCAATGCAGTTTGAAATTTGTTTCGAATAACGAACCTCATCATCACTCGAATGACTCGATGATGTAGTATTGGATGTCATGACACAGCTTCTTGGCAAATACTGCCCACCGTAGTTTTTGAACAAGCGAGCACTATTAGTTTGAATGCAATATACAATTGTACCACTAGATGGGAGTAATTTTTACACAGTGTCCCTTTAATAGGTCCATGATTAAAGTGCTCTCGGGGGCTTGCTCTAATCTCACAATTTGTCTTGCTATTCTCCTCCTTCCTTACGCCCCTCATGTGTCCAACCTCCACCCCCCCTCACACCCTCCCCCTCATTTAGACCCGTGATGCCAAAATGGCCGGCGACCAGATCACCGCGGAGAGGAAGAGCAAAACGGCCCGAACGCTGAACCACGTGGCTCTGGGAATCGGAATAGCCCTCATCGTCCTGTACACCATCACTAGATTAGTCTAATTGGACTATCTCGGTTTAGTCTCGGTTTAGAGAATATCTAGCATGAACATCTATCTTTCACTCATACCATACTCGCTAATCAGCCCCAATCTAAGTTTGTTGATCTTTTGATCCAATCAAGTAATTTTGTTTTAAGGTTTAAGATTGCGCAGTTGGTGTAGGCCCATTGGTATTTTACTCAACATTTACGTCTTTAAATATGTAGCGTTGTTAGCATATGCTTAGGCCTTAGACGTTTTATACTGCAGCAATTTCCGAAGAAATATATTAAGTTGATTATAAAGTTTCGGAATTTCGAAACCAACAAAGGAAAATAATTTAAAGTTTAAACGATATGTGCATATTTATCAATTTTCCAACTACAACGTCCATTACTGATGTCAATCCTCCAGTAAAATTTTGATCATATGAAAGAATTTTTTTTTTTTCTGCTCTGTCTTTGCACGAAGAACACGTGGCCAGCCAAAAGTTGTGCAAAAATAAATTCAGCGTTGTCTCACTGCTGCAAAGCATTTATGCTTTCCTCCATATTTACTATATTCTGTATTTCACTACGAAATCCTCACATTTTATACCCTTTAAACATACACATCTTAGCAGGTTTTTACATTGTGAAACGTTGTATGATGTATAAATGTTCATAGGCCTACATCATTTGTGATACATGTATCACATTTATGCATGAATAAAGTTACAAACATTTGAGTTTAATACATGTGGTCTTTGCACTCATTTATTTGTTATAATAATTTGCAGAGAAATCGAATAAAAAAAGAAACACACACACGCAAACACTCAAGGTAATTTGGCAGGAGAAATAAGACGAAGGGTTTTACATTTTTCGCAAACTGAGTCACATATATACCATCTTCAAGTTGGTTATTTTATAAAAAATAAGTTTGATGTATAACCATTTATGAAGTTCTATATATGCCTAGCTGTCTATAAACAACTATAAAGTTGTTTATGACTCTTGTGCCAAACTGTTCCTATCTCTATTTCCTGTATCTCCCAATTGATGTTGTTGCTTTGTCCCCAGTATTCATAGATTATAGTAGATAATGACCTGTGAACTAATGAATCATTACGTATAATTGAATTGCCATGGCGCTGTAACCTATCTACTTCCTCTTATTACTTGAATTATCTCCCCTTGGTTCATTACCGTCTTCATTGCACTCTCATCTCACCCCAAATGTCCTCGCATGTTGCCCGGAAAGATCCATATTTGATACACCAAACACAAAGTTCACCTTAACAATAAAACTGCTGGTTTTCGTGGTTGTTTGCACTTAGACTTGGGCTACTTTGCAGCTTCAGAAAATGAAAGTGTTTTGAATCTCTCATCTAAAGTGGACTAACGCAAAGCAGCTGTTGGAAGCGGTATGGTTTGAAAGATGACTCATAATTTCCCAACAATGCATATAGAGGAAGTTGTCATGGGGTCATATCCTGGTTTGTTACTCTCATCTTTGTTTAAACTATGCGCGCCAATGCTTCAGGTGATGCTACCTAAATAGTGGACTTTGCAAACAATAATTATGATTTATATTGGCCTCAATCAAGAGAAAACACCTTCTCTTGGATCCACAATAAAACGATTGAGGGTAGCCTCAGTCACATCAACAGATGTCCATTGTGCTAGTTTCAGTAACTAAGTTAACAGAAGCCAGAACCCATTGTCATTGTCCGCCTTCCCACATAATTGTTACCATTCTTCGAGGCTTTGGCCAAAAAGGTCAGAGTTGGGTTGATTTCGTGCCAGTCACGGTTGTTGTTCTCTCCCAACCCCCTTGGTGTGTGTGTGTGTGTGTGTGTGTGTGTGTGTGTGTGTGTGTGTGTGTGTGTGTGTGTGTGTGTGTGTGTGTGTGTGTGTGCGTGTGCGTGTGCGTGTGCGTGCGTTTCGCAGACAAGGAAGGCGATAGATCGTGGTGATCTGCAGGCTGCCGGGGCGAAGAGCGCCGTAGCGCGCCGTCTGAACAACGCGGCCCTCGGCATCGGGCTCATCCTCGCGGTCCTCTGCGGCCGCTTGCTCTTCCAAATCAATTGGACCAGATAATGCCTCGGTGATCTCGTTTTGATTCAGCTCACCAGTAATCGTCCATTATATTTCAATGGTGTTGGTTTGATTCTACCAAGTTAAGGGGGCGGGTGGTATGTTTTCTAATGTCTGCTTTCACCAACATTTTCTACTATTAAAAAACGTATGCGTGGAATACTCGTTAATGGCAATTCATGTGAATGTTCTTCAAAGTCCCCATGAATAGACTTCTTTGTCATGTTTTGGCGTCAACAGTACCAAAATATACTCTATAATTATACTTTTAGGCTATTCTACTTGCAATTAGGCCTACTATTTAACAATCAACCATGAATTGTAACCAACATTGGTAGGCACTATTGTTAACAGACAGACCGATTTTGTGACCTTTCAGTATCTTTTTTGAGGGCGCAAATCGATGGGAAATTATGAATATTTCTGTGACACGCCCCCTTCGACTGCTTGGCCCCGGAAGTTTAGAGCTTTTACATTGCCAATAATAGAGACATTTGGTGGAGGTCCATAGCCTACTCGACCATTTGAGATATTCCATAAACCGACACCGCCTGGTCCTAGCATTCTATCAAGCGAGGTATTTTCAGTCCATTTCACAAGAGAAATACCATCTGCAACGAAATGATTAATTCCATGCGAGGGCGGACTCAAATCATCTCTTTGACCGAGTCAAAGAGAGTGAGATTAGAGTGAGATTAGTCCTAAAGTGGTGACGTAATCTGATAGTGCAAGGTTCTCATCTTCCTGCTCCTGCACTTCACACTCAGAAAAGAAGGTGCGATTATATCGGTCAATAAATGAGACCTAACTGCAAAATCGCCAAATAGCTCAAAACGCAACGCTGTCCAAAATATTTACAGCTCATATCGCTCTTGCGTTTTCTCGCGTGTGTTTACTGGGACCCACGCCGACGAGAGACATCTACAATCCGATTGGCTGGCGCCCATTTACAGCCGAAACGCTACTAGCTCATTTGCATAGAGTTGAGCTGTTTTCAACTCTCATTTACAGCTTCAGCTTTAAAGTTATCGCTCCAATCGCTTTATCGCTCATGTCTAATAAAAAGTCAATGGGGGCTTATAGCTCAAAACGCTTTACAGCTTTTGGTGTGAACGTAGTTATGGATCGGTCAATAAATGAGACCTAAATGAGATGAAATGCAATTTGGCGGTCAAATTAGGGAACCACGACAAACCAATTGTTATTATTTGATGCCCCCTTGTGATATGTGCGTGTACTACAAGTCATATCGACCCTTGACCTCAAAGTGTAGGGTTCCCTTTATTCAACATTTAAGTACAAATATTTGCGAAGAAATAATCAACATGCCAGACAAAAAAATGTAATTCAGACATTAACACAACTTGTTTATATAATGTCAAAACAAAGTCTTATTTTATATATATATATATATCAACAATGAGCTTGTTGTCCCTTAGAGCATGCATGCACAGCAATTTGTTGCGTTACACAACGCACAGAAGGCAATAATAGTGACTGAGAGAAATCTACCCCCTACATTGTCATATGACACTACGTCAGATATTTACACTAAATCAACAATACTCACAACACCATCAGCGTGCATTTCAAAGAACAAACATTGGCAAGATGTTATTAGCAATCCCTGTCCATGAAACAGCAAATCAAAGGAAACCAACACCTTACAAAAACAGCTGATGTGTCTACCATTCACGATCAATGGTAGATTAACGAATCAAAGATGAATACCGTTCCACTGTTTACCATTTCAGTATCTGCCGCTGAAAGCTTTTAAATTAAAAAGGCATATATATCAGAATGATACAAACCGTCAAAGAGTAGGAGCAAAAATTAAAGCAAAATCATAAGTTAGCTCAGGAGTACATTTCCAAAGGGACGTTTAATAGCTGAATAGGTAGTTGAGTTATGAGATGCTGTGCTTGAGGACAAAGCGGAGGGATGATGTGTGTTTGTGGGGGGGGGGGGGGCTTAATAGGAGCGGATGGCGGGGGGAATGGCAGCACAAGCCTGTTCGTCCAGGGAGGCGTCAATCACAGGGCGGTACTCCAGCGTGACCTGGGATAGAAGGAAATGAGTCAAACACATGCACACCTAGAAACACATGGGACCTCATGTTTACACCAGGGTTGGATATGGACTTAAAAAAGGACAGTAAACCTAAAATCGTTTTTGCATTGTTTTAAAAGGGTTATATGTCTTATATGATCTTCAACATAGTTATCTATCCCATTGTATCACTGTTTTCGTAAAGTATTCCATTCGTTGTCCATTTAATAGGCCCTTACAGGCGGCTGTATGGTGAGAGGAGACTCCTACCTTGCCAGTCTTTGGGTCAACGTAGGAAAGCGTGTGCTTCCTCCAGTGTTCCTCGAAGGGTTTCTTCTCCTGGCCCTGCAGGGGCTTGGTGTAGTCGTACTCGTCCATACGGTCCTGGGAGAAAACAGCCGTAAAATAAGGTTTAATGGAACAACAGGGACAAAGGAGAAACAAGCATTAAAGCTGATATATTATACCACCAGGTGTGATGCCTTCTGTCATCACAAACGGGTGTATCCAGCACACATCTAGGTGGACACGCCCGCTTGTGATGTCAGAAGAGGCAGATTTTCAAAACGTCTTGTAATGGCTTATCACATTTCATCTTTAAGCCCATAGCTTAGTTTGTAGAATCCTATTATTTGAACGGAGCAAAGCTCACAGAGCACCGCGTGGCTGTGGACTATGTTTGGAGCAATCGTTTCAATCCATTATTTTTGCGTCAGTCCCGACACATCTGTGCCCTTTGGAACAAGCACAGAGCGACGTCTGAGATGTCGAGAAGAGCAAAAGCCCCGCCAACGGACTTAAGAGGAGCTCAGACCTTGAAGTCCTCTCGGGAGTGTGCCCCCCTGCTCTCCTTCCTCTGCTCGGCACCGTGGATGGTCTGGGTGGCGTTCAGCATCAGGTTCTGCAGCTCAAGGGACTCCACCAGATCTGTGTTCCACACGATGCCTGGATGGATGCAGAGGGAGGGGGAAACAACACAGAGAACAGATCAGAAACCTGTTACGGTTAAAAAAAAAAAAAAACGTGTGGGGAGAGACGAGTATAACAGGTGTGTAAGTGAAGTGGATGAATAACACGTTGCTGCAGCACCTCGGTCGAAGGTCTTGATGTCGTCCAGGGTCTGGTACACGGCGTCCAGCTTGTCACAGCCCTCCTTCAGGACGGAGCCGGTACGGAACACGGCGGCGTGGTTCTGCATCGTCTGCAGGGGGCCGAGGGAAGAGAAGCCAGTTAGAACGACACCGGAGATCACCGACAAGACTACAGGAAGACATCGGCGAGGGCCAGCGTTTTACTGTTCGTCCGTCTACCGTAACTGTATGTGTTTATTGAACCAGGTAAGTCCCACTGAGATGACAAGATCTATTTTTCTAGGGAGCCCTTTCCAAGATGAGCAATGCAGTGTTTCAAACAACATACGAGAAAACACTTATCAACTCCAAGTCCTAGCCCTCAAATGACGGAGGGGAGGAAAGGGAACCGACCGAGAAAACAATTGGTGCCAGTCGAGTTTTCCTTCCGTCTAAACCCTTCCCTACATTCGTGAAAGCCTGCATCGGGGTCAGCAGGTCCAACGGCGGTGGTCCTCTGCTGAACGGGACGCGGCACATAAGGAACCCGTTTGGGCGGCAGAGCCCCCCCTACCTTCTGCATGTTGAGCCTGATCTCCGACGTCCTCATGGATCCGTCGGCGTAGCGGAGCTTGTCCAGGTTGGCCACAGACTCCTCCCCTGCGTTGGGCTTCAGAGGGGACAGCTGCTCTCCTGGGGAGGTAGGGACCAGGCACAGGTCAGCCTCACATGCAGTGCCGTCCCCGCTGCACACACATCCATCAATATTCACTTTTTCTTTTTCCCCCATTAGGGGAAAATATGGGATTCATGACTAATTGCTCCGCACCAATAACCAAAAATAAATAAATAAATAAATAAATAAATAAATAAAGATATTCAGGTGCTTCAATAAACCCACGGCGGTAAAGCATACAAATAAACCAGATTCGCCTATGTGGCGTCATTCCCATTGGCCGACGCCGTTGTCTCTCCAAGGAACGTCGCCGGGGCAACGTTCTGGAAGACACCACAGTAGAGCTTCCAGAACGTTGCCAGGGCAACGTTCTGGAAGCTCTACTGTGGTGTCTTCCAGAACGTTGCCGGGGCAAAGTTCTGGATGCTCTATTTTGTAGGGTCTTCCAGAACGCAGCGCGGCTCAACTCGAGGTGGAGGGCCGGTCGGTCGGGGAGGTCGGTCGGTCGGGGGGGCTCACCGGGCTTGTCCTCCTCGGCGATGGTGAGGGCGCAGGCTCGGCCGAACACCACCAGGTCCAGCAGCGAGTTGGCGCCCAGGCGGTTGGCCCCGTGGACGCTGGCACAGGCCGCTTCCCCGCAGGCGTACAGGCCCGGCACCACATGGTCCACGCCGTCGGAGTGAGTGATCACCTGGGGGGACGAATACGTTCGCGGTCAAATACATCTCATCTTTAATATGCACGACAAACCAAAAAAAAAGTACAATTCTGGGCATCACTCACGCGCTATCCCGTTGACCTCAGCGGCTATTCTTATTCATCTGTATATTTTTTTAATCTCTATTTGTTATTGGTATATTCGTTTTAGGGGTCGGCCTGGCTCAGGAGGTAGAGCAGTTGTCTTGTAGCCGAAAGGTTGCTAGTTCGATCTCCAGCTCCTCCTAGCTGAGTGCTGATGTGTCCCTGAGCACGACATTAAACCCTAACTGCTCCTGACGAGCTGGCTGTCGCCTTGCATGGTCGACTCTGCCGTCGGTGTGTCAATGTGTGTATTAACCGATGCAAGCCGCTTTGGATAAAAGCGTCTGCTAAATGCCCTACATGTACATATTCGTACCTTTCTTATCTATAAAAAAAATATTGTTTTTGTGAATCGCACCGTCTGGACGCCATTTCAATTTAGTTTAAACACGCGCAATGACAACAAAGAGATTCATTTGAGGTTCCTCGAGTGTATCCCGGGGTCCCCGTTCGTGACGCACCTGTCCTTTGTAGTTGGTGGGCACACCGCCCATGTTGTAGTGCACCGTGGGCAGCACGGGGATGGGCTCCTTGGTGACGTCCACCCCGGCGAAGATCATGGCCGTCTCCGAGATGCCCGGCAGCCTGGTGGCCAGCTGCTGGGGCGGGAGGTGGTGCAGCTGGAGGTGGACGTGGTCCTTATCGGGTCCCACCCCCCTGAGAGGGAAAAGGCGTAGAGGGACAAAAGGTTGTTTTACCAAGGGGGTCCAGCGTTTCCCCCAGTTAATGTCAAGGTGGTCTAGAAGCAGGGGGGGGGGGGGGTCTCCGTTTCAATTCAATTCAAAAAGCCTTATGGCACGACCATTGTTGTAACAGTATTACTGATGCATTATTGATATTTATTTTTTACACCTGATGGAAGTATGTTTTCTTTCCCTACTAGAGTTTTCTACTTTGTTAATGCATAATAATTAAAAAGTAAAAATAAATAAAACATAATATATATATATATTTTTTTAATATACATTGGTAGTCAAGGCGGGGCCCTATTGTTGTTGTTAAGGCGGCCGCCTTAACAATACAGTACTGGGGGAAACACTAGGGTCGGTGTACGGTACGCCAACGGTTTACAGCCCGGTGTAAGAGAGGGAATATCTGGATTCGACATCCTTCATTGAGGGATTTTTTTTTTTTATCTGGATTGAAAAAACTCCCCGGTGTTGACTCGGGGCACACCTCGCCCACACCTGCCTACGCCTGTTCTGACCGGGGGCCAGTTTATCAGAGACAAAGCAAGACTCGTGCAGATTGGGCACGCACATAATCTGGCGGTTTCCACAATCTCAGAACGGGCGGCGTTACCATGGCTACCAGGGTCTACGAGGTCACATTGCTTTGGATCATGTTTAAAATCGTACAAAAGCAAGGGATTTGAATTATCACAACAATGGGCACAGCACAGTAGTTTGGGATGCTTCAGAGAATTTTGCTTTCTATAGGGTTCTATAGCGACATATGGGCGAAGCACGTGACACGCCATCGCACGCACGCACGCACGCACACGCACGCACGCACGCACACAGACACACACACCTGCCCTCTCGGATCTCGATGGTCATGGAGCGGGAGACGACGTCTCGGGAGGCCAGGTCTTTGGCGTTGGGCGCGTAGCGCTCCATGAAGCGCTCCCCCTCGCTGTTGATAAGGATTCCGCCCTCGCCACGGCAACCCTCTGTGATCAGGCAGCCCGCGCCATAGATACCTAGAAATAAAGGATTCAGGATCCGTTAATAACGGTTCATCAGTTCAAGTTTTTTTTTTCCCCCCTGCTACACATTTATTATAAAATATTGGAAAATCCCACAGAATTGACATTGCACAATAACACCAGAATATAAATAAAACAGGAAATTGGATCACTTTTGTGTTTCTGGTTTTTGGACAAAAAACCAAACTCAATTGAGCACCTTCTTAAACTGCTTCAAAACAAAACGTGAGAGGTCTGTTATGGAAAGGTCTTACAAATTCTGTCTGGTGTCTGATGTCCAGCAGGGACGAATATAAACATCAACTCTCCACTGGACTCATTATTGACGTTCAAGACATAAACAACCGGCCAAAACAACAACACCAATTGACTTGCAACAGCCTGTATTACAAGTAATGATAGCAAACAACAAAAAATAACTGTTGCTTACTTATATTAAACTAAGCAACAGTCCAAAGAGGTCTGCCAGACTGTTTCCCCAGAATGCTAGTATTGCCAATTGTTCCAATTGTGTCCATTTTAAACTAACTCCTGGAGTAAAGCGCCATCATGAGGGTTTGTTGACAAGGAGTTTACTGCCTGCCTACAATTGGACAGTAATAAATCGACTACCTTACATGGCCATTTATATAATTAATCATTCAATAGACATCATTGGTCCGGGATGTGCGTTCTCCAACAAAGTCAAGGGCCCAACTTCACCGTCCTTTTTCCCCACACAATTATCACAGTTCTCGCTCATGTTATAAAAAAGCCAAGCTTGTCTGTCCCCTTTTACATATTCACTGCATTGATGTTCCACTGTCCAATTCTGAACTGAGCGGGAAGCATTTTCATTGGTCCTAGGACACAGGGTTGTCTGCTCCGCTCACCGGTGGGATGGAACTGCACAAACTCCAGGTCCTGGCAGGGCAGGCCAGCCCTGGTCACCATGGCGTTACCGTCCCCTGTGCTGGTGTGGGCGGAGGTGCAGCTGAAGAAGGTGCGACCGTAACCCCTGTAGGGAGATGGGACAGGAGTTATTACAGTCACCACTGGCTTCATGCTAACCCTTGTAACCGGACCTACCCTATTGAGTACCGTTACATAAGATAAGAATACGATTGTCATTTATTAATCCCAGACAGGAAATGAGGGTATCACGGTACAAAGTGCAGGAACGTTGTAGAATTCACACAATAAGAATAGTCGAAAGATAGACGAATAAATGTAAAACATAAATTGACAGTAGGGTTAGCTACATGATTGAAACCGTGTGCTCCAGAGAGTACGATTGGTTCATCAGCTGGATATTAACAGAAACCACAGGGACAGTTCGCCCACCCGGTGGCGATGACGGTGTTCTTGGAGCGGAAGCGGTGGATGGAGCCGTCCTCCATGCAGAGGGCGATCACGCCCTTACACTCGCCGTCCTCCATCAGCAGGTCCAGGGCGAAGTACTCCACAAAGTAACTGGTGTCATAACGCAGGGACTGGAGAGACATGGGGGGGACGGGGACATTAGCCAAAGAGGAAAACACGTTTGAAAGAGCAAAAGCGAAGGAAGAGAACTTTAGTTTGTCCTAGTTTTCATAGAGAGAATATTCGATTATGAATGGTTACCAGAGTGGTCATTAAGCAACAGAAAATTATTGTTTCATGAAAAATTTGACATTGTCAGATTTTGGTATTGATTTTGTTCACGCCGATTTAATGTGTGGAGTCTATTCTCCATCCTGGCAACGTAGCGAGGGGAGTCACCAATTAATCTACGTCATGAGACCACGGCAGTTCCCAAAGCGCCGCATGCATAACCTTCTGCGCGCGAGCAGTGGCGGACGCACCCGGGGGCGCGGACCCGGCAGGAGCTACGGACCGGGTACTGGCGACAGACGTCGAGGATGTCGGACGTCGAGGATATGACAAACAACTATTGTAAATGTAAGATGGCTAACGGCTGATGCAGGAAATACCGCAAATTGATGCGTGCGTGCGTGCGTGCGTGCGTGCGTGTGTGTGTGTGTGTGATTACCCGTCCGTAGAGCGTGTGCAGCAGGGAGTGTCCTGTCCTGTCGGCCACACAGCAGCAGCGGTGGGCCTGGCCTCCCTTGCCGAACTTGAGACTCTGACCCCCGAAGGCTCTCTGGTAGATCTTGCCGTCCTCGGTACGGCTGAACGGCATGCCGAAGTTCTCCAGCTGAGAGAGAGATAGAGTGCGGGGAAACCCCGGGTTACTTGGTTTGCAGCGGAACTTCCGAAACAAATGATTACGGATGATAATGTGGCGGCGAGGGGTTGTTTGATAAAAAGTAGGAGTCATTTTGAGAAGTGGCGGATGGACTTAAGGATGCGAAGCCTAAAATGAAAGAGAGAGCGTTTATGGATACGTGTGTGCGTGTGTGTAGCGTGCAGTTTGTGTGTTTACCTCCACTACAGCAGCGGGGGCCTGTTCTGTCATGTAGTGAATAGCATCCTGGTCTCCAAGCCAATCGGATCCCTTTACAGTGTCGTAGAAATGCCATCTCCAGTCGTCACCCTCCATGTTCCCAAGAGCTGCATTGATGCCACCCTGAAATGTAAAGGTCACGTGAAATAGATACCATACAACAGCGCTACAAGCAAACTTTAAGTACAAATTACACTGAAGAGCTCAACATGTGAAGTTTAGATCCCGTCTAAGAACTAGGAATGCTAACAGTAATTTAGAGCTCAAAGACAACAATTTCTGGCTATAACGCTATGACCTATAAACAACAAAATGTAAAAATAACAATTTGAGGGTGGCTCGTACCTGTGCAGCAACTGTGTGCGACCTGGTTGGGAAGAGCTTGGTTATACAGGCTGTGTTGAACCCAGCCTCAGATAGACCGAAGGCTGCTCTTAATCCTGCTCCACCGGCCCCGACGACCACTGCATCGAATTCATGGTCCACCACAGGGTACTGGGTGGAAATCTATGCAGATTGACCAGAAGTAAATCAGTATTAACATCATTTTTCTTTCAAGAAACACACATGCGTATAAAAACACAAAGACATATATAGAAAACATACTCATTATTGCCGTAGGACAATAATGTTTGTGCCGACTTACATCATTTGACACTTTGGCATTGTTCTTCTTGCCATAAATCGAAAAATGAAAGTCCCGGGAACATTTGGTAGCACCAAGAGAGGCCTGAAATGAAAACAATATTGAGTCAGAATTACGATAATGTACAAATGTAATAAATTCTCCCCACGTCTGCCTCTACTATAGGGACAAGGAGATGAGAAGGCATTAAACCTATAGATTTTTGGAGAAAAAATTTTGAAATATACTATACAATACAATACAAGGTGCTTTCAGTGACACAAATGCAATTCATGTATCATATTAATGATTTGACATTTAAAAACACAAAGCCTTGTAACTATAAGGCAGTTACGCAAGTCAAGGACTCAGGGTTATGAAACGAAAAGTGCACAATTATTTTGGTTTAGACGTACACACATACAAGTCAAATACATATATACCACAGCACTCATCACGAAATGAATAGATTATTACTTACAGCGTTAGTTTTGGAGGATAATATCCTTTTGGAAAGGAGACTTGAAGCCAAACGTATAGAAGCCATGTTTCATGTGAAGGACAGCTTTGGCGGAAACGGCGAAGGGAGCCTTTTTCGGGTTGTACACACCAGCTGGACCAAACCAACTCCGATCTAAGGGGTCAGAGGCAATCTTTTAACGTCCTTTCGTATTTGGGTTGTAATGTATAACGACATATTGTCATGGGATTGTATTCAGATAAGTTTCTATTTAATAAAGAATTCTGAAATTGAAAATTTCGGCTGAAAGAGAAACGTTTGCTGTGTTGTGATTTGATATGATCACCCAAAATGTTTCAGTTGGACTCATTTGGTTTACCTAACCAACTTTAATGGGAATTGTATAACCTGACGTGAAGGAACAAATGTATACGTGACCTAGTCTTTTGCTTCAAGGTGAGACAAAACACCTAATTTCAACAAAATTCGAGTTGGTAAATACTTTCGTTGTGCAAATGTTTGTGAATAGCGAAGCAAATAGCCCTATGTAAAGCAACCCTGCGTGCATCAGCATTGTAGAAGTATTTTTTGCTGGTGAGGTTGCACGGCTAAAATGTAAACACTCCATTCCTTCAATGCGGCTCCCAATCCTTGCCCTGGCATGTAGTGAGCGAAACTGGTTTGTAACCACCTAACCGTTGCTAGCAATGCACCAATTTGTAGTTTTCAACCATTGTCCATCAAACGCAGCAATTGGTGGTACAATAGGAAAAGGTATTTATAAAAGTCACTGGTTTCCCCAGATCATCAATTGCTAAAAATGACGGGAAACAATAACAACAATAAAAACAACAACCAAATAATGTGTTATTGATAATACATAATATGGATGGCTAGTTGCTGATGTGGTCAATGAAGAAACGCAAAATAAGAGTAGTTGCAGAAGTGTTGGGGCCTTTCCTCTCCCCTACACAAAGAACAGACAGTGAAGGGGAAGAGGTTATGGCGTTGCGCTCCCCGCTCATAACTAATGGACATGTCCCCAACCTGCTGAACCTTTATCTAAGAGTCTCCTAATTTCATGCGCATGTTTCTACATATGAATATAGATACAAGTACCATGTTTTTGGTTCTTACAGTCAGCTCCATGAACAACTTGAACGACCCCCCCAGATGGAACATTGACCCAGACCCAGGAGAGAGGAGAGCTGGGGGTGGTAATGGTAACCCATGGAACTACGCCCTATTGATCCCGATGCTTGGACTGGCGGCCTTCCGTAAGCACCTTTCTAAATGTATATTTGTGAACGTTAGCACAAGATTCAGAAAAATAGAGAGACGGATATTGAATGGGTTCTCAATGTATGAAAAATATTATCAATCCAATTCATGAAATGGTCACAATGAGACAAAGCCTCGTCATTTCATGAGCAGCGTAAACATATTTCACAGTAAACAGTGCTTGGTGGATTGTTCCTTTTATGTGGCAGCCGATGCAAACAAGCTGTCTTTTGTACAGTGACCCTTTAAACTTAAAAGCAATTTAAAGTTTCCGGCTTGTTTTCCAATCACCTCCTGACCTGAAACTGCCCCTGTCGAAACAAGGTTGGATCTGGAGCAGGGAGTCCCAAAGGGAAATCGATGAGGTGAAGGTGCGGCATAATGAGCAGGTCTCCAGCATAAGGACAGAGATGGAGAAGAAGTACGGACACTCCCTGATAGAGGTGCGCAGGGCCGCGGCTCTGCTGGAGATACAGGTGGAGACGGAGAAGCAAAGGGTCGAGGGCTACAAGAAGGCCATGCAGTCCCATAGGCTGCAGATGATGGATGAAAAGAAGCACTTGAAGCAGGTGAATAACGTTTCCTCCTTCTCAAAAGTGTCCCTTTCGCAAACTGTAAATTACTTGTGCTTGTAAATTCTTTTTTTTACAAACATTTATTTGGGCTGCTCTCTTCACAACAGCTTGATGTGCAGTTGTAACATTTAAAACCATTTAAACATATTCTGTCCTGATATTTGTTCGCTCCGGTTGGAAGGAAATAGCCTCAGACTATTGTCTGCATCTTACGAATGGTTTCCATCCAGCATTATACACTTCTTTCAGGTTCTCCACATAATGATGTTTGTTCGGTTGCGATGCCTTGAAACAGAACAAGCTCTCCTCCTCCGCGTCTGCCATTCAACCTGCCCTCTCGAACCCTTGCCCCCCCAGGAGCGTGATGGCCTGGAGCAGGAGAAGCAGAGGATGCTGCAGTCTGGTACGGCCGGGGCGGTGCTGCGCGACGCCCTCGAGCAGGAGAGGGCAGAGCGTCCGAGGGCAGAGGCGGCTCTGAGGGAGCTGGAGGCCCGCCTGGTGGAGCGGCAGAACGCCTACTGCTCCATCCTGAGGCCCCGAGCCCAGCGGCAGGAGATGGAGCAGGAGATGCTGCTGGACGCCGTGAAGGTTGGCCTGGGCCGGGGCGTGGAGCTGGAGAGGGATCTGAAGGACATCTTCAGGAAGGACAAGCACTGTGCCGATGTGCTGAACACAGACGACCGTAAGAACGGCAGCCTGATGTGGGTGTATCTGAAGTACTGGCAGCTGCAGGTCACGGTGGAGGGGCACAAGAGGGCCCATGACGCCGTTCGGAGGGGGAAAATGGGTTCTCGTGTTGAGTGAACTTGGCGAGCGGGATCGGGGTCGGGGAAGAGGCTTTTTGGGAGAACTGCTGGCCGTCCTGATCCAGGGGACGATCCTGATATCCGACATCTCGTTTCAGTTTCTCTTTCCAACATATTTCAAAACCCAAAAAACTGGACGCACCCATTAGCGCTATAAGGCGGGTGTTTTAGGTCATAACTAGTCATGCAATGGCTGGGCAGTATTCAGCCCCAAGCACTGATTGGTGTGTTCACTTTGAGGGTTTGGAAAGTTGGTTTCAACCGGAGACCGAATGGGCCTGACTGATGTTCAGCGAGAAACTGAATTTGTGAACTTGTCATCGGGGTCTCACAACTAGCACTTTGTTCGATTAGGATTTAAATTTAAAATAAATGTATTGTTCATTTTTAAGATTCCCCTTTGATCCTATTGAGAGGATTGTAAATATTGAGCTTATAAGTTATACGTTTTTTTTTTTATTGATTCTAATGATCAGATCATTTTTTTTCTTCCATTCATGCTGTATGGATGTTCTGTCCAGAAGAGGTCTTCCATGAGTAATATGAGTATGTAAAGTAAGCATCTCTCTGAATTAGTGTTTATTTATATTGTTTCGCTGTCATAATATAAATATGTTTGGAAAACAAAATTCTTAAATCCCCCTCCTGATGATGAGGTAAAACTTTCTTATTAAATAAATGACATGACATTTATTAAATTCAGGGAATACACTGAACATTGACGCCACCATAATTTAATTCTGTCAATAAGTTTGTATGTAAAATGACTTTCACCCTTTTGCAAGCATTCATGTTTTATTTTATGTGCAACACTGTTGTACCAAGATACGAATGAAATGCAATGGCATGTTTTGTTTTGCCACGTCTTTCATTTAATGGCCATCTTTTTGTTTGCTGTGATGTAAGTATTGCACAATAAAAATGGCGTTCAAAACCTTGAAACTGCAAGAGTATAACTTTTCAGAGCATACCATTCAAAAAGTGTCATCCTATGGTTATTGCCCTTTTAAGAAAAGTTTCATGCATTTTGTTCTGCTTTGTGAATAAATAATAAATGTAACTTCTGATGGCTACAGCAGTAGTTTAGCCCAAAAGCTTCCATTCACTTCATTTAAAAATGATCTGATTACGGAAACATGGCTAGAGATAATTTTATTAGCAAAATATTACATAAACATTTATGAGTTGCTTGTTTTGTCCATATGGTGTATTGTAAAATAATTACTAACACAATGCAACAGTTTGCTTTTGAATTCCAGACGTAGACATGAGACAATAGACATAACATACAAATAAAGTACATGACACCAAATGGCAAAAAACTTGCCATTCAACTGTTTGTACACGCACAATATATTTGTGCGTCTTAATGTGTTCACACAATCCAACGTTTAATCCCATTAGGTGAACCAGGTGGGTCGTTTCCTTGCTCTCTCCACTATCCTCTTGTCTTGGTCCTGGTCGCCCGGCATCTCTCCCTCATACAGGACAACCGTCTCAGTGGCTGGAGCCTTCAGCGGGCCTCCTTCCTGGGCGTTTATTTGAATGCGAATGAGCGACGTTTCTCTGCGTACCTTCTCGTAACAGAACCCACACAGGACATGCTTCTGCTTTAGGTGGCCGCACTCCAAACACGGTACCACGTTGTCCTGGGAGTTGAGTAGTGTTTGAAAGTAGGGTGTTTGAATTAACACGTGGTAAATGGAAGGGACAGGTGTAGACGGTGACATAAACAAAAAGGGAAGAAATCAAGCCAATCGTGTTAATGCTGGAAAGAATAGTGAATTGCTTAAAATAATAACAAATAATAAACTCATGTTATAAGATGTCAACAGAATTTCTCTTCAAATATATCAACGCCCAAGATTTATACATTTTACCCATACCTTGACTTTTATTAGTTTTTCGACTGCTCTTCTTCTAGTACGGTTGATTTCTATAGAGCGTCTTTTCTTAGGCGCTGCCATCCACATAATGTTGTCCAGGATGCCAGGCGGCTGTTCTGGGCTCTGCTGCTCTTCATCAAGATGCTCGTCCTGCTGGGGTTGGAGCTGCAGTCTAGGGCCATTCAATGCAAGCGCAGGTGCTAGAAGAAAAATACATAACATTCACATTTAGGGCATTTAGCAGACGCTTTTATCCAAAATGACTCAAAAGAAGTACATTTGTCAGAAGAAAGAGAAACAATGTATCGCTGTAGGTACAGTAAGGATGTTAATAGAACCAAGTGACAGACACTAACAATTGTTAGGATAACCCATTCCCTACAAAACATTAATTAACACATTAACACGGTGAACACATTAATCTGACAACAAGGTAAGAAGGCCAAATGCTGGAATTGCAAAACAAACTTGGGAAACTACACATAGAGAAATATGCCTATGGTACTACAGTCCTAGCCCCCTTAGATAATCGGTGTTCAAGGCAAAAACTCACCCAAATGTCCGTCAAATCCTGCAGACTGTAGAAGCTTTCCTTCTAAGTGAAGCAATGAACGTCTCAGACTATGCAATAAACCCACTAAACTCATCATTTTGTTTGGTTTTGTGTATGCTTGATCCTAAAGCATGGATGTCAGAGTGGGGTTTCACGCAGCTCACGGTCATTGGGACGTCAAACGTCATTCATGTGCGCCAATAAAAAGTGGCACGATGGATATTGTAGTTTTTATGTTATAAAATGTCAGCATTTTGGAGTTCAAGAAGCAAATATCTATATATTTGAAACATGGGACTAAACGTAAATAATCACCCAAACGTATAATACAAAGTGTTACACAAATAATTGATACTTGATATTAATAACATTAATAAAAAAGTTTACCACAACCTCTTGCACCGGAAACGTATATTCACCAATCACGTCCAGCGTTGTTGCTCCGACTGAAGGAACCTGCAGAAGCAAAGATGGCGGAACGTGGATACAGTTTCTCTCTCACCACATTTAGGTAAACTTAAACATAATACTGTCGTCCTGTGGTAATCGGGCACTAACCTGTTGTATTGTTCGGTTCGTGGTTTGAAATCGATTGTTTCGTGGCCACTGCAGACTTCCGACTGTTTCTTCTGTTGCCGTAATACCGTAAAAACCTTGACGATGCGTTGTCATCCCCCTGTACTTATGAATGGACTCGTTAGCACGCCAGCTAAAAGCACGAGAGAATGGAATAACACTTACTTTATTTTATTTGTAGCAACATTTTAAATGATCGATGGACCTATTATTTGTCACTAAATATAAATCGAGTTGTGCTTCATTATTGTGGATGCTGAACGCAAAGAACTGTCATAGTTAGCAATGATAGCTAAGTGCGCTTGCCAAGCCAACTTTTGGTTTCATTTCTGTTTTCGTTATAAACTGATGCATTGCCATTGTTGACCAATGATCTCCAAAAGTTCAGGTTCTCATGTTTATATTAGAGTATTCTGCTTGTATTAATAATACTCCCTCAACTCAATTTGAATGTTCTTTTCAGTCCTTCGGGTAAACTGGTCCAGATTGAGTATGCCCTGGCAGCCGTAGCAGCAGGAGCCCCCTCAGTCGGGATCAAAGGTAACAACAAAAATAAGTGTTATTTTTTGTACAATTTCTTCTGTATGTCCAGTTAAAAGTGATTTGATAATTGAGGAAAATGCTGGAGGTACAGTGATTTTTTTTTTTTAAATGGATCATTGAATGCAACACATTTTATTTAAATTGTCTTTGTTTTTCAGCATCCAATGGCGTTGTACTCGCAACAGAAAAGAAACAGAAGTCCATCCTTTACGATGAGCAGAGTGTTCATAAGGTGGAACCCATCACCAAGCACATAGGGATGGTGTACAGTGGGATGGGGCCTGACTACAGGTGTGTATGTGTCTGCACACTAATGTAACAATCTTTACCATTGCATGTGTGATGCATAGCAATGGTATTTCTTGTGATAATACATTCTTGCATAGGACTCTGCAATGGCCTCATTAGCCTAAGCAATTTTTTTGAGCAATTTTATGAATTGCTCAATTAAGTTCATGACTCACGCAACTTTTCAATCTGCCCTTTTAGAGTTTTGGTACGTCGAGCCAGAAAATTGGCCCAACAGTACTTCTTGGTCTACCAGGAGCCCATCCCCACTGGGCAGTTGGTTCAGAGAATTGCCTCTGTCATGCAGGAATATACACAGTCTGGGTAAGTTGTGGTTCATGTGTAACATTGCACCAACACATGAATGTACAAGTTAGATAATGTGTCAACCTATTCGTTTTTTTTGTATAATTGTGTATCCATATTTATAATTGGGGCTTCATTGTTAATTAAGCAACTGAGCCTAGAACTAGAAAACATTATATTTTGAACCTGTTGGCATTGCTGAAACAAAAAAGTTGAATATGTCCAATGATCCGAATTTAATATCATCATAGTAACGTATGCAAATTGATAGTATAAACATTGAATTGTGAATGTAAACTTCAAAGATGTTCCAAATTTCCCGGAACGGCAAAAGTAAAAAAAAAAAATTAAAAAAAAAATTGTGCAGTGTACTGCTTGAGCACAGTGATCCTTTCTTACCACGTGTTTCTAGTAATTCAATGACACTGATATTGTACTATTCATTAGCCTGGAATAGAAAACTTTGGATAAACAGACACGCGGTTCCTTTTCTACTGCAATTTGTTTTACAAATGCTTGAATTAATATTCTAGCGGTGTGCGTCCATTTGGTGTGTCATTGCTGATTGCCGGATGGGATGAAGATCAACCCTACTTGTTCCAGTCTGATCCTTCTGTAAGTGTCAGTTAAAGTCATTTGAGTGAATGATATAAAGTAATTTAACCACTTTTACTGCAATCATCACGTTTGTTGAAATGTCATGGCTTGTACTTGTTAATGGTAGTAATCTGTGATTACTACCGTGTCAGCCTGAGCCTACCAACCGTTTCAAGTTCATCCAAATCAACTTATTTTTTGCTCTTTACAGGGAGCGTACTTCGCATGGAAGGCCACAGCCATGGGGAAGAACTATGTAAACGGCAAAACATTCCTAGAAAAAAGGTATAGTGAAACTGCAATTTAAGAACTGTAAAATATTTTTTCTTAATTATTTTGAAAGCATTCTGAACTGTTATTCATATAACTGAAGGCATCAAAGTCTACTAAATGATATTATTTTAGGTAGAAACCAGTTACAAACCGTACATAACCATATGTAAACTGGATTTTTACTACATTGGTTTATGAAAAGAGATGAGGTGATGATGTGGTACTATCACTAGGTATCATGGGATGAGAAGGTAAAATAACGTTGCGTTTATTTTCCCTTTCCCTTAAGGTACAACAATGACCTGGAATTGGAAGATGCCATCCACACTGCCATCTTGACACTGAAGGTATATTATGGATTTATTTCCACATTTATATGCCCTTTATGTCTAATATTATGCCCTTTATGTCTAATATTATGCCCTTTATGTCTAATATTATACCCTTTATGTCTAATATTATGCCCTTTATGTCTAATATTAACTCCAATCTAGCAGGGACACCACACACTGTTTGTGAACATTGTGTGGTGTTTACAAACAGTAAATTCCATTTCTACCCCTTACTCCTTCCCCTTACCCCTCCCCCTTGTTTTGAAGGGGTAAGGGGAAGGGCTAATTCATGCCTTAGGCCCAATCCAATTTCTACCTCTTACCCCATACCCATTCAAAACAAGGGGGAGGGGTAAGGGGAAGAAATGGGATTGGGCCTAAGCAAGGTCATTATCGTGAAATAAACCCTGATAGGGTGTTGGCGAATGGGCCTTGCATCAACTGAAGTTGTTTGTTTCGTGACGGTGACCTAGTTATTTCTTACTTGAATGAATGCCCAATCAAAAATGGGGTATTCAACAAAGCTGTGTTAAAATGGATCCTGACCCCCACCTTCTCCACGGTGCACGTTGCAGGAGAGCTTTGAGGGCCAGATGACGGAGGAGAACATCGAGGTCGGGATCTGCAACGAGGCTGGCTTCAGACGGCTCACCCCCGCTGAGGTCAAAGACTACCTGGCAGCCATTGCGTGAACTGTTATGTTTTTTTCTGTCTACATGACCCTGTTTTTTCAATTAAAGACATGGCAGAGTATAACTACACCAATTGGCATTGTAACAACCGAATCTCTATCCGCTTGTTGCAGTTCAACTGAATGAGAAGGTGGACTATGGTTCAAGTAAAATCTCAACATTCTCCTACTTTGAACATATAATTCCCTTGATTGAATCAATGTACATGTGAATATAATACACCAAATGTGATTTATAATGCAACTTCAACGATTATAACCATAGCAGGAATTTGGAGTTCATGGATTGGTTCTCAGTATATGCATCCCATCGCACATACTCAAGAGGGAATAAAGGAAGATCTTGAGATTTTACTGACAATCATTGTGTAGCGGTTTTTCAAGTATTTTCCCAGTTTATACACTTTTTACTTTCTCTGTACGTTGATATGTTCAACTTAATAAAAGGTCTTCATGTCAATTTTGGTGTTTGATCTTCTCTAAAATCAAGGAAAAAAACTTTAAATTCAGTGCGTGGTTGGCTACTACATGATTTAGAGAAGACGCGGACTCTTTCTTTTGCCTCTTATTTTGCTCATGACATCTTGTGCATTTGAACGCGCACAAGTACTTATAGTAGCGCGAGAACATAGCCGGAACGTTGTTTCTAACGATATATCGTTCCGCGTATGTCATCTTAGAGCTGTTTCAAAGTATTTATTTTCATCCCTTTTGAAGTTGTAAGGTAATTATCCGCTGGACTTCCATTGCTCATATCCAGTAGAATTTATCAATCGGTTGGTCTTTTAGTCAATGGTAGCGGCATACATGTACCTCCCATCGGATTTTTTTTACCCGCGCTACCACTCTACATCCGATGACGTTTGTGGCGCCAGAATCAAGGGGTACTGGAAGAAGAGGGTGTGTGTCCTATGGCTTATTTACATCGGTCTGACTTATTTTAACGGCGTAGCATTGTTTTTAATCAAGGTTCTTCGGTTGTCATTGATGCCGGGTAAAGTTACCCTGTGAGTCGAGATGGTCTTTCTACGAAGCGGTGGCAGTGGCGTGGCAAAGTCGGCGACGAGCTTCAATAGATCAGCCGATCTGAACGTTAGCTCCGAGTTTCTGTCGCTGGTTCCCGCGTTTGAGAAGAGGTCCGTCCGAAGTGCCACCAGGTCTACCCGGAGCCCAGATGACAGCCCCATTAGCGGCACCGACATCCCCATAAATGTATGTATGGGTAACGTTAGATTTATTTACCGAATGACAGCTGTTTGACCCAGATAAACAACTAATTAACGGCGCGGGTGAAGTGGCTAACCGCGTTAGCAGGCTAACTAGCCAGCATCACAACAGTAGACCCTCTCTTCGAATTGTCTGTTCACTTTCCTGACTGGCGATCTGTCTTCCAAATGTTGTTATTCTTCTGTATCGAAAATATAATCTTTGAAAAGGAAGTTTGCCCTATATCGTTCTTGTGTTGACTTTCTATGTAACGTATCTTAAGTTCTAAAAAGTTATGTCGTCCTGTTTCTGTAGAAAATTCGTTACCTGAACTATATGTGCCTTGAACAAATAATAATACATTAGCAAGTGATACCCAGTAGCAGTCATGGGCCATACATTTTCGAGATCAACGTACCATACCATTCCCATACATTAAACAGCGTCTATAGAACAACGTTAACCACATGGGCTGTCATTTTCTTAATAATGCTGTAATTTGACCGTTTTTTTAGCACAGGTAAACAAGTGTCCTTGTATTTGTCATCTCAAACGTTCAACTTTAAGAGTTTATTTGGCTAATGTCATATCAACAGGGTCATGCTGTTGTCATGGAGAGAGCTGAGGGGAAGAAGGCGCAGGAAGAAACCAGCTTCACCCGTAACCGTCGAGTTAAACTGGAGACACCTTTTTCCAAAATGAACGGGACAACTAGCCCATCTCTGACTGATGACAAGGCCGGCGTGCACTGCACCAGGTTAAAACAGCCTGCCCTGTTGTATATGTCCTGTGTTAAAGCAGTCAGAAGAACATGCTTCCTGCATTCAGTGCAGTTATGCTTTTATCACTGCACATTGTCATTAAAGCTAAGAGATCTAGATCTAGATCTAAATGTACTATTTGAAATTCGAGCATGACACATATGGAAACACTAATTATTTGTCAATTCTTCTTGATGGTTAGAACTTGGGTTTGAGGTGATTGGTGATTTCTTTCAACAGAAAGTCCCCGCGTCTTCAGGGAGAGGGCAAAGCAAGCAGTGGAAGGCAGCAAGCAGGTAGGTCAAAAACAAAAGAGCCTGCAGTGACTTGTATACGTAAATGTAGTATGTTATTAGGTGAGTTGTAATGTTCAAATGGCTTGTTTCTTAAAGTCATTTTATTTCATTCTCGTTTGCCTTTTTTATGTCGGGTTTTCAGTGAATCTATTACACAATGTTATTTTAAAACCCTAAAACATAATACCTCCAGGACTGTGGCACAGTTTGATAATACAATTGGTGATAAGTCCAGCTAAAGTGGGCAAATTGTTAAGTCATACCAAATTATGAAATACATACTAATACTAATTTGCTTTTACTTATTTACTCTCTTTACTATTGGCATCAGAAATTTGGCATTTGCATTCTGCCACAATATCCTGAAAAGCATGTCTATGAAAAAGCTAAAAACTATTACAAAAAAAAAGCATGAACTATGATGCTTAACTCCATGTTTTTCATGTATTTTGTGTGTGTCCCAGATGTCTCAGATGAGGTGGAGTGCTCCTCTACCCCGAAGAGGTGTCGCTTCAGTCTGCGGAGCCGGCAGGTGGATGAGGATGAGGAGGAGGACGAGGAAGGGGAGGACCACTCGGTGCGACGAAGCTCACGCATCACCAGACTGGACTCACGCAAGCAGTCGGTGCTCTACGACCGCCTCATCACAAAGTAGGTCCAGTCAGACCTTGTCACGCAGGCGGAAGAGGAGGAGCTTTCTTCTTTAGTTGCAGAATTATTTTGGACATTTTGGCGTGACATGAACAAGATAACAAAATATGAAAAAGTTCAAAATAGATGCATGATGCATCGGCATAAAGATATGATTTTCTTTGGGTTATGTCTCAAGCTACAACTATACACACATCTCAAAACATTTTGAGAAACCGTACTGTCTAAAAAACTAAAAATAAAGGATGTTTTAAACCTGTTGATAACATTGTCATGAGCATATAACACGGTATTCATCAATTTAACATGATAATACCAATGAGTGGGATTTGTTTTAAATTACTTTTATGACACATGAAGGGGTGTCGAGCAAATGCAGTGATAGTTTGGTCGCTGGTTGTTTATCTAATTGCATCTCACAGCACTGCTGAAGCAGTTCTCCAGAAGATGGACGACATGCAGAAGATGAGACGCAGAGTCCGAAACAGAGATAGAGACACTACAGAAGAGGTGTGTGTGTGTGTGCCTGCCCCACTTAACTATACAGCATGTAAGAATTTGGTCTAAATGGAGACTAGCATATTGGAAGGTATCAACTTTGGTTATGCAACTGTTCTTGTCTACTATTGGAGAGTGTTGGGCTTTGCAGAAAATTGCACTACCATATATGTAACAGTGAAACTAAATGCATTCTCCTCTTGTTGGCTTTCTTTTCCTGAAAGCTTGGAATGTACAGTTCAGATGACAGGAGGCGACATTCACTACGGACGGCTCTGAAAACCATTGATGCCCAGGAGAAAGTCAGTAAAGGTGAGACAGATATTTTTATGCATTTCACTTTTAAATGCATAAATAAAATTAATTTTAATTAACATAATTTTTTTATACATTTCAACTATACTCTGAACGCCACTTTAATTAAAAGTTTCTCACAAGAATGGTGTAAATCTGCTTGTTTAACTAAAGATAATTTCTATCCATAATTTTTGTTCACCTCCAAACATTGTTGGCTACGGTTAATTTCATAATTGTTTATGCTTTGATAAAAAAAATCACAGATGTTGAGAAAGAAGATGACAAAGACGACAATGTGGTAAAGGAGGGGGAGGTGGAGGAAGAAGAGGGGGAAGATGAGGATGAAGGGGAAGAGGGGGAGGAGGAGGAGGAAGATGGTGATGAGGATGATGACGACGATGATGAAGAGGGGGAGGATGAGGAAGGGGACAACCAGAAACGCTACGACTTCAGGAAGAGAAAGGCTGTGGATCGCTATCAAGCCCCACAGAAGGGTACGTTGCTTTGGTTCTGTTTATATCAAAAATGTTTAATCAGTGCTCCCTCTGCATTACAGAAAACGTTCTCTCTAGCTGTTCCCCCTTGACCTCATATCCATCAACCATGTCTTGTTTGCCCTGCCCAGAGCCCAAAGAGATCCGGAAGCGCTCGCTGTACTTCAAGGGCCACTCCTCTCCCACCAGACGCAGGTTTAGATTCAACGCCAACGCCCCCAGAAGCCCCTACAGCCGCCGGCGAAGCAGCAGGTTAGTGTTCGGTTAGTCTTCTAGCCCAGCCACCGGCCAATCAACATCCACTGCCCCAAGGACTGAAGCAGACAGGGTACCCTCTCCCAGTGAGCGTGGCCACCTATGTTCAATGTGCCAATTTGTGTCTACAAACCAGCAATGGTGTATTGTAGTAGGGTAGGGTTCATTTTGTGTGTAAATTGCAGGACAAAAGTCATAAATGTGTCCCAGAATATTGCTAAAGTACCCCAAGTTTTAAAGCTTGGGTTGCCATCTGCGTTTGAATGTTCTAGCCCTAGCTTGCATTAGTGCATGTGCGTACTTTTCATTTCTATTTCTGGTTTTCTCTTTCTTTCTGCTGTATCATTAGGAGTAGTTCTGAAAGGTAAGACAGCGCATGTTCTTTAATTCAGTTCCTCTACTCTTTCTTTCTGTTTGTCTCTGGGTTGAACTGTTCTTTCCGATTTTTGGCATGCTTTGTATTCGTCATACAATCAGTTCATTTAAGTAATCCTTATGAAGTTCACACCTCTCCTGGTGGTGTTCAGTATTTTCAGGGTGTCCGCGCATCCTTAAAAAGTCTTAAATTCATGTTTCTAAATTGAAGGCCTTAAAGTCTTAAATTCGTTACAAATGTCATATGCTGGTCTTAAATACTGTAACTCAAGGTCTTAAATTTGTCGGGGCAGGACTTTTTATTTTTTTATTTTCTCGTGGGACTTTTCAGGAAGGACATGTAGAGAGGCTTCTTTCTTGCTAGCTGCATATATAAACGATTATCTGCATGCTTGCTAGCTAGTCTGCGACAATGGGTAGGGGCAAATTTCAAGGACAGTAAAAAATGTCTTAAATTTGAATTGCTGAAACCTGCAGATACCCTTATAAAGGCAAATCCCCCAACATCAAATGTGGTAATTAGTTGAATTCTTGCTGAACCTAAGGTATAGTTTAAATACAATGCTGATATCAACATCAGAAGGTAATAATAATCATTGAACTATAGTTCATGAAAATGGCCGCTTCCCTTGTAAATCTGCCCAAATCCTGGTTTTGCAAGAGGTTCCTTCAAAGCTTTAGCCCTTGAAATAGACGTCTTTCTAATATTACAGCGGTCTGTTTTCTCCCTGAAAAGCCCTTTTTATGTGTGGTTTGGGTGCAACCCCAGAGGGTGCATGTAGTAATGGATCCACAGGCAGATATTGCAGCGTGTTTTCCTTTCCTTATCAGAAGGAGGCACGCCATCCACAACAGTGACTCCACGCTCAGCAGTGACTCTTCCTCCTCCGACTCTTCCTCCACCTTCCAGAGGAGGAGGAGTAAAACCAGGAGCAAACCGGTCAACAGGTGAGCCGGCTCAGCACTCCTGTCCAGAGTGCTAGGGACCTGCACAGTGCACACCTCAGCCCAAACACTGTCTGTGACCTCCATGACGTCACAACAAGCATCGATTTGGTTACCTTATTCATGTAAACCGAAATATTAGTGTTTACGTGTTTTTGAGAATGAATATTGATGTACATTTACATTTTACATTTAGGGCATTAAGCAGACGCTTTTATCCAAAGCGACTTACAATAAGTATATTTGTCATAAGAAGGGCATCAATATATCTCTGTTGGTACAGAAAGGATGTTCATAGAACCAAGTGCAAGTACAACAATCGCTAGAGTATCCAAAGCCTTACTCCCCTCAAATGAGAGAGAATTAATTTAACAAACATGATTCCTTTTTTGATTTAGATGTCTACCCATGAACCTAGTGAAGGAAGACCTACTGGGTATCCAGAAGGACAGAATGAAGATCGGGGCCAGTCTGGCCGATGTTGACCCCATGCAGATAGACAAGACGGTAGGACCTTTTATGGAGAACCTCTCCATCTTTAATCATGTACTGGAGAGTCTTAGATGGATCAGAGGTACAGCTGTCATTGAACATCCGCTCAATGGAACATGCTTAGATTCAGAGATTGAGAACGAACACGACCGAGCCCTTCTGGAATGAGGAACCGTTCACACTATGGCAAACAGTTTGTTTTTTTTGTTTTTTTTGTGCACAATGTAACAATGTAAGTGTTAGAAACGCTTTTCTGAAATAAATGATTGGTTCTTTGACCAAAGATGATCTTAGAAAGCTGCTTTGGAAGGAGAACGCTTTTGAAGACGGACGTGCTGAAGACAAGTGTTTGACCGTGTCCTTGTGTTCCAGGTGTGTTTTGACAGCATCGGCGGGCTTGGAAGACACATCTCATCCCTTAAGGAGATGGTGGTCTTTCCTCTTCTCTACCCCGAGGTCTTTGAAAAGTTCAAGATACAACCACCCAGGTAGTTTGTGTGTGAATTCTTTATTTTACTTTTAACTAGATGAAGTATATCCTCTGTCTAGCTTATAAGAAATGATCTAGTAAATTTACAACAGCCTACTACAGATTGATATCAGATTGAAAACCGTTTAGTCATAAAAACTGTTCGTACCACGGTTTGGTGTTGACACCTTTTTGAAAGGCTGTTGTATTGAAACCGGACGTCAGCGTTGGAGGTACCGACCACAAAACATGTGTGAGAAGACAGCGCGACTTCAACTGGTTTTCCTGGTGTGACTAGGGGCTGCCTGTTCTACGGCCCTCCCGGCACAGGGAAGACCCTGGTGGCCAGAGCGCTGGCCAACGAGTGCAGCCAGGGGGACAAGAAGGTGGCCTTCTTCATGAGGAAGGGGGCCGACTGCCTCAGCAAGTGGGTGGGCGAGTCGGAGCGGCAGCTGCGACTGCTCTTTGACCAGGTGGGTTCATGCGTCACATCACCAGCCACAACAAAGCACACGATTATGAACGCATACAATTAAACCAATCTTTGTCTTTTTTATAAATGTCCCTTTGAAATGCTATACAACTATTGTCTGTCAGAAAATTATGCATAGCCAGCCTTTGTTAGGCCAATTCTTTAAACCTAAGCTGTTTTGGAGAAGGTCAGTAAGGTAATTGGTGCCCCATGGAATGGGTCCACAGGCGTACCAGATGCGTCCAGCCATCATCTTCTTTGACGAGATTGATGGCTTGGCCCCGGTCCGGTCCAGTCGGCAAGACCAGATCCACAGGTGAGCAGCTGTTTGTATTATGTGACTGTTGATAACACATGGAGGATGGCAAATAAAGACGCATTGAACCTCTACTTCCACTGAAGATCATTGGCAATCTTTGATTTATTTTGATTATCCTGATAGTGAAGTTGCTTGAAGATTGATTTTAAGGACATTTTTAATTTGCCCGCAATGGTATAAAAAAAATGTTGAGGCAAGCAACCTAAAATCTGTCTAGGGCGGACATAAGAGCCTGGTTGGATGTGAAAATTATCCCAGAAGTGGAGTACAGTTAAATGTCCCTCGATTGGGAATGTGAGACATGTGTAAGAGCACCATCTGTCCTCTCACACCCTCTGAGTTGAATGGTGTTTTTCCCCCAAAAGCTCCATAGTGTCCACTCTTCTGGCTCTGATGGACGGGCTGGACAGCCGGGGGGAGGTGATCGTGATCGGAGCCACTAACAGACTAGACTCCATCGACCCTGCTCTCAGGAGACCGGGACGCTTCGACCGGGAGTACCTCTTCGGCCTCCCGGACAGAGTGGTAGGAGCCCTTACCTAGCCCTCCTCTTCCTCTTACCCTGATCTAACCTAATAAGGCCCAAACAGACGTCAACGTGTGTCTATGTGTCCTCCTCCATTGATCTAACCCTCTGAGGCCCAAACAGACATCTCCACGTCAACGTGCGTCTACGTGTGAATCATGCTTGTGACTTGATGCAGAGCAAACAAAGGAACAGAGTCTGACCCAGAACTTCACTTGCAACAACATCTGTGCTCCTCATTGTTACCATGCCATCATAATGTGCACAAATCAAAAGCAGACCGGCATTAACTGTTCATAAAAAGCCTACACACGCAAACAGGCACACTGCTTGTTGCTCTAGTCAATGATTTCAATGAATGTTAATGTTTGCATTTCAGGCCAGGAAGGACATTCTGAAGATTCACACCAAACAGTGGGCTCCCCCACCCTGTGATGCCTTCCTGGAGGAACTGGCAGACAAATGTGTCGGTATGCATACCTTATTTATCCTTATATACACATAACAAGGATGGCATGATGTGTCTTATTAATGAGGCAATGCCTGCCAAGTGACGACTCAAGCGTAGAAGCCACAGGTGTGTGTTGTTGATTAATCATAGCTGTTGCAATGTTTGTCAAAGATTGGCATTATACGTACCAAAAAACCCCCTTCAATGAATTTCTCCTAGCTTGCTTGATAAAATATTCAGCAGTGGCTGCTTTTCCCTGCAATGTGTTTCTTCAGTGTAGCTCTGTCAATGAGGTGAGGTGAGCGATGTGACTGTGTGGAGAGAACCTGTTGACGAAACAAATCATACATGAAAACCACACTCGATGGAGAAGCACACCTTGTTTGCCGGGTCGAAGTAGCCTGGCTATTGCTAAGAAAATGACAGCAGCTTCCCCAGACCAAGCTCAATCTACGATTGAGCTTGGTCTGGGGAAGCTGCTGTCATTTTCTTCAGCACAAGAGGCGTGATCTACAGGCCTAGCTCAAATGACGCAATTGCCTGCTTGCCGTCGCTTCCCGGTCGTCCCTGTGTCAAAACCGGCCATTAGCGTGCCAGGGGTATAGCCAGCTTGGTGATCGGCTCCCACAAAAGCGTATCAGAAACAGAAAGAAATGTATTACTCCGCTCCAGAGCTTTCTTCAGGGCGAAATTCAAATCGCCGGCAGAACAGGCTGGGGGTACCCAGTCTAGGGTCTAAGTTTAACTGTTTGAATTCGGTCTTTGGTCTAACGTGAGCCTTGTCTCCTAGGTTACTGCGGGGCCGACATCAAGGCGGTGTGCTCCGAGGCCGCCCTGTGCGCCCTTCGGCGCCGTTACCCCCAGATCTACTCCTCGTCCCAGAAGCTGGTGCTGGACGTCGACTCCATCACCATCGGCAGCAGGGACTTCCTGTCCGCCATGACCAAGATGGTGCCCGCCGCTCAGAGGTAACCCGCGGCGAGAGCTTGTCTGGTTCTGGGAAACCCGGGCGTTGTGTTGTAATGTGTTGTTTTTATATTATGTTGTGTGGTAAATATTTTGGTAATAGAGTTTGGGGAAACGCAATTTTGGTGTTGGATGTTACTTGTTGCACGGTCTGTCTGACAATTAAGTTCACTTTGACACTAATGCATGTTATACATTAATAAATGGAGACTTTGAGGAGAATATATATATATAAAAAAAAAAAAACAGTTAAAGAATAAAAGTTCAACATCAGCCAATGCAATGTGAGAGCGACCGATTAAATGGTTTGTAATCCGAATAGTAAGTCATTTAACACGGCAATGATTCATTTACCAGCTTGATCAGGGTTTGTGTCTGCGGCTGTACCTCCTCGTCCAGAACAGTGTTGACGTCCGCCCGGTTCAAAGTGCGTACTGACTGTTAGCGTTGTGACTCCAGGGCGGTGGTGACCCCAGCCCGGGCCCTGATCCCGGCCCTGGTCCCCCTCCTGGGGGCCTCCCTGCACCGCCTCCTGGACACGCTGGCCCGGGTCTTCCCTCACGTGGAGCTGGGGCTCAAGAAAAGAGCACTCGCAGGTAGGTGGGCTTTTCATTGGCCTTTATAACTGTTGAAGGGAGCGGTTTAGGCAAGGCAAGGTAACTTTATTAATATAGCACAAGGCAGACTCAAAGTGCTTCACATAGAAACATCGTCATTAATTATAATAAAAAATTAAATAAAATGGAGAAGTAGAAGAAAACAAGGCAAAGTTAACAAATGCATCGTAGAACATGCAATGTGTTCAACATTTAGCTGAAAGCTAAAGCAAACGTACAATAACACGAAAGAGGTAAGAGAAAATAAAGGCAAAGTAAAACAATAAAATAAAAGCATTTCATGTATCAAACTTTTAGCAGAAAGCTGACTTATGAGCCACACTGACTTATGAGCCACACCTGTGTTTGTCCTTTGATGAGACAAGGGTCCATGACGCTGATCTAATTACATACTTTTGAATACGTCTGTTACATCGCGTCTGTCACAAGACGTCAATCGTATCATATGCACGAACAACGCAGGGATGACCATGGAACGCCTGGGTCCTGGTCGCCGATCACTACCTGGCAGAACACTGTAGAGTAGGAAGTGAATGACTCGTAAAGTGTTTGTGTTCAGATCTCCCCTGTGGTGTGCCTGAAGACGACGAGGTGGTGCTCAGTGAGGATGAAGAGGGCCCGTCCCCTGGCGGCTCTGGGCCGCAACCCAAGACCCCCGCTGCGCAGGGACGCCTGGACTTCACCCGGTACGTTGCGTCGATCTTCAGAAGACCCAAGTGGTGTAACCGGTCTTCACGGGTCTAAAATGACAGACCCGAAACACGATCGACCCGGGAAATACTCTCCGAGACCTGATTTGGATCCGATTACTTCAAGAAATATTATACGTATACCGATCCGTATTATACCGAGTTAACTCCACTCGGTCCGAGAGGAGGGAGAACTGGTATCTGAGACAGGGAGGGTATTTTATGGAACTTAAAATGGCTATTAGATCTGCCATGGGTTGGCAGTAGCGCAGCAGTAGCAGCACTAGCTCAGGAGGTGGAGCTGGCCGGGTTGGCTGGTAACCACATTTGCTGGTTTGAGCGTGGAGTTGTCCTTGAGCAAGTCCCCTAACCCTACCTGGTTCCGACGAGCTGGCTGTCGCCTTGCATGGTGGGCTCCGCCGCTTCATGTGAATGTGTTCATGAATGGGTGAACGTCAGGCAATATTTGAAAGCGCTTTGGATAAAAGTTATATATAACGGCAGTCCCATTTATCATTTACTTGAAATGCAGTTCTGGTGAAAATGTCTCGTGTCAGAATCAGCCTATGATAGCCTTATGCAAGGGGATCAAATGAACAGAAAGCCCTTCCGTGAATAGGCTCCAGGGAAACTTTTAAAGATGCAATGAGTCATATGAGTCGACCCGTAACCGTCCACCACCCATATCACACCTAATGGCGCTTATTTTCTTTTCATCCTTGTCCGATATTTGCATGTAGGCGGCCCATACAGAAGATTTGCCGCTAGGTTTGACCCCTTTTTATATTCATTTTCTTTGAGCTTATTTTTTCCCTTTGTCGAGAAGGTATCCAGTCTTCACCGTGCGCCTATCCTCTGCTCTGACTGAAGCTCGCTGGTGCTGTTCCCCCTTATTTCGCGCTCCCGTGGTCTTGTCACCTTATATCCCACTCTTGTGAGCTGATCCTCATGGTCTCCCTGAACATACCCTAGACACCCAGCCCCTCTTTTGCGTCTCTTCTCGGCTCCACTCGGCAACACACGTAATGATAAACAGGACCCGGGACCTGCAGGGATGGAACAGGGCCCGACCCGGACCCAATCGACCATACCACAACGTGGACCCTTACCAGTGGAGTTCCAGGGGTGGGGTCTTAGATCCTGGGGTTGGGTTGGACCCGTGAAGACCTCTAGTTGCTACTTGTTCCTTACCTGCTGCCCGAAAAAGATACGCTTTTGTCCTGCCCTGTTCTGTAAATGAAGTGAATTTTTTTTTGTCCATTCTTGTTTGGTTTTGTTGTTGTTGTTGTTGTTGTTGTTGTTGTTGTTGTGGTTGAGTTGGACCTTCCTCCCCACTCTTGAGTTAAAACAATCCCCCATCCTCCTTGTTCCTCCCACTCCAGGACGGCGCTGAGCCAGCCCACTTCCTACCGGCCCCGCCTGCTGCTGGAGGGCCGGCCGGGCTCCGGCCAGAGCTCCCACCTGGCCCCCGCCGCGCTCCACGCCCTGGAGAAGTTCACCGTCCACACCCTGGACGTGGCCGTCCTGTACGGAGCCAGCACCGCCGCGCCGGAGGAGACGTGTGCTCAGGTACGGCCAGGGGGTCCCGTCGGGCGCGGTAGAGGGGCCAGGCACTGACGATTAAACCAGCGCACTGAAGGAAACAGGGAAGGTCCACACACACGCAATCAGGTTTACTTCTTCTGTGTGGAAAGATGAATACAGATAAATGGTATTTCAACGTGTGGTCTTCAGGGTTATGAGATTCGTAGCGTATTCACGTTAGGTCTCTGTTGTTTGGATCTTTTCTTAGGTTCACGGTATGTTATGTCTGACATGATGCAGTTTTTAGCAGAAGAATTGCATCGCTAAAAGTAATAGTTTTACCTCCACGTTTGTCGGGGCCACTAACTACCCTACTGGTCCATCATTCTGGACTTTTAAAGACCTCTAAATCCGTAGAAGACCGTATGTTTAAAAGGCCTTCACCTTGTGAAACCGAATGTTTGTCTTGCAGATGTTCCTGGAGGCGAAGCGCACCTCTCCCAGCATCCTGTACATCCCCCACATCGGCCAGTGGTGGGAGGCCGTGGGGCCCGCCCTGAGGGCCACCTTCCTCAGCCTTCTGCGCTCCATCCCCTCCTTCTCCCCCATACTGCTGCTGGCCACCTGTAACCTGCCCTACCACCTGCTCAGTCCAGAGGTACACTCCCAGACCCCCCCCCCCCCCCTCCCCCCCCCCAGCAAACTGCCACGCAAGGCTCTTTCAACTAATGGATCATTTCATAATAATAAGCCTCCAGCTGTACCCGATGAAACCTGGCAAAACCATCTGTACATTGTCCGCATGTAATGCTTTTAATCTATTATGTCCCCGACCGCTTTCATTTTAAAGGTTGCTTGGGTGGCCTGCCAGAATGCTGCAGTGATGCGAGATTGATTACCTCTTACCGTGCTTACAGTGCTCCACTCCTGTCTTTCCAGCTGAAGGAGTTGTTTTGTCTGGACTACGGCGAGGTGTTTAACGTCCCGGTGCCCAGTAGCAGAGAGAGGAAGGACTTCTTTGAGGACTTGATCCTCAACCAGGCAGCCAAGGCCCCGGCTTCCAAGAAAAGGGCCGGTAAGAAACAGGATTCGCGATTTGTCAAAAATATTTATAAGAATTTGAAAGAAAATAAATAAATAAGAAATGTCACTGATGATGTGGTAGTGTTTAACTGACTTAGCCATAAATTGCTTATTAGAGCTAATATATTTCCTCTTGGGTCTGCTCTTGAATAATGGACTTGGAAAGAATGGAAAGTGGATGGATGTTTTCAGTTGTCATTGAGAAGACCTTCATTCCTTATGTCAGTGCTGGAATGTTATTTGCAAGCGATGACAAGCCCGTTTAATTTGTTATGTTGAATATGATGATACAATTGATGGTAAGTTATTACCCACACTGTCCAGACCAGCTGCCAGTTCTCCCTTTGACTCTGTTTGGATTGAATGGTTCTTGACAGCTGCTACTTGACTCAGATCTCCTTGATAGGCTAGTTAATGGACTCTGACCATCTCTACTCCCTCCTCCTCAGCGCTCCAGTCTCTGGAGGTGCTGCCTGTGGCCCCGCCTTCTGCCCCTCGTCAGCTGACCAAGGAAGAGGCCGAGCGATTGGAGGAGCAGGAGGAGGCCACGTGGAGGGAGCTCCGCCTCTTCCTGCGTGATGTCACCAACCGCCTTTCCCTAGACAAACGCTTTAAGGCTTTCACAAAACCTGTGGATCTAGAGGAGGTAAGCTTATTCTCTCCAACAAAAAAATCATTGTCTGCTTAAAGGAACAGTAGGAATAGGAGCAAGATTTAGAGAAAATGGAACTGACTGAAAGATTTGAAAAGACAGAAGGCAGAATCCTTTGTGTGTGCATGTGATTGACGGCAAACCAATCAGAGAAGAGATGCCCTGATTGGTCAGAAATGAGCCAGAAGCTCACAAAAAAATAAAATGGCTCACAAACCATTAGTGAGCAATTCACTCACAACTCATTAAGCCCAGACATGAACATGGCATTCCTTATAAAATGAACAAAGATTCTATCTCTTTCTTACCTACAGCACATTGAGCCAAATTAAACAACACATCATTGTGCTGTAGTGTATAACTTGTGATATGTTGTATAAGAAAATTGGAAATAGTCAGTGGTAGCGCTTATTGTGTTTTAAAATCGACCAACCATTCCATGTGCGGTGTTGCAGGTGGAAGACTATGCTGAGGTCATCAAGGAGCCTATGGACCTGGCGACGGTTCTCTCAAAGATCGACCGCCACCAGTACGGTACGGCCAGGGAGTTCCTCTATGACGTCGACCTCATCTGGAAGAACTGCCTGGAGTACAACCCGGACCGAGACCCTTCCGGTAACTAATATACATGAATGGCATACATTTATTTATGTATATATTAGAGCTGTCAGTTAAACGCGTTATTAACGGCGTTAACGCAAACCAAATTTAGCGGCGTTAAATTTTTTATCGCGCGATTAACGCAATTATTTTATAAAAAAAAAAAAAAAAGCTTTTTTTTTTTTTTTTGGCTCAAAACAAAGAAGCAGTAGCCTGACTGCTATGATCAAATGACATTTGTTCAAAGCAGTCGTTTAATTGCACTATAGGCTCTTTTTTTGTATCGTCCTGTTTTGATCAGTGTATATGCCAATGTTGTTATCAATAAAAAATTAAAATGAGAAGAATTATGGGACAAAAAAATCAAGGGATATTTAGCATAGAAAAATAATTTGCGATTAATCGCGATTAATTAAAGTTAACTATGACATCACGATTAAATATTTTAATCGCTTGACAGCTCTAGTATATATATATACTGGAAATAAACCACGTCCTCATTGTGTGTGTGTGTGTGTGTGTGTGTGTAGACCGTCAGATCCGTCACAGGGCTTGTGCTCTGAAGGACACCGTCCACGCCATCATCAAACACGAGTTGGACGAAGACTTTGAAAAGATCTGTGAGGAGATCAAGGAGTCCCGCAGTAATAGAGGTGAATGACAAACAAAGAAACATTATTGTTTGGTAAGATTCCAGAGTTATTTAGTGTGAAAGCGAAACTCTCAATTGTAGAGTGGCAGAACAATTGACCTTCATAGGCCGGCGTAGTCAACTCAAACAGATTTCGCAAAGCGCATTCCCCTCACAAACAGCTAACGGGCGGGCAAAGCCATTTCTTACAAATGACCCTCAAATAAAAGCTCTTAAATCTTGCCCTACTGCCCTTTTGGACTCTTGATCAACGGAAGTCTTTGCCTTTGTATTGACCAAGGAACACTTGAGCAAACTCTCTGTATCCGGTCCTGTCTGCAGATTGGTCCACGTCTCGCTCGGCCCCGTCCTTCTACCATGTGCTTCCCAAGCAGCCCAAAGCCTTTGCTGCGGAGGCCAAAGCCTGTGACGTCGCCCCTGCTCTGGAGCCCGTCCAACCCGCGTGCGCCAACTCTTCGTCCCATCCCTCTGTCCACACTACACCCAAAAACACAGGTCAGTTCCCACAAAAGCAGCTAGAAGTGTGACCGATTTTAAACGGATCAGACGTAACGGATCAAGGAACACGTCAAAGAGTTGAGATATCGTCTCCCTCCTGCTCCCTTTCAGCCCAGAAGAAGAAACGCCGCCGCAGCCGCTGGTCCAAAGGCGTGATCTCCAAGAAGAGGTCGACGTGCTCCCCTCATACCCCCAAGGACGGGGAAGAGGAGGAGGAAGAAGCTGGAGGGACGGAGAGCGACGAGGGCTCTGCAGGAGAGCGAGAGATGGACCAGTCCGCCCAAGAGGAAGGAGAAGACGGGCATAGGGGAGGACTTCCCACTGAGGCTGGGTCGCAGGACGCAAGCCCGAAGCCGGATAACGGCCCTCCGACACAAAACAACACGGGGGCGACCGACGACGGCATCGACCACCCTGCGGGCGGACAAAGCAGCGGAAGTGGAGGCCAGGATGTTGATCTCAAAGAAGCGTCAACGGAGGAGCAGAGCGATGCCGTGACGTCTGAAGCAGAGGGAGACATAGCTCCGTCGAAGGAGACGGACCCAGCAGAGCCCATGGATGTAGGGGGCTGTGAGGGGGGCATCGCGGCCGGCTCGGACGGCTGCGCGCCTCCTGGGCGGCCTACCCACGACGACACGACGGGGAAAACGGAGGAGGAGTCGCACGCAGGTCTGTTTGCTACCGTTTCCTCGGGAGACGTGCAACGAATGATGTTTGCTTGTTTTATTTTCATGTTCAACGTGAGAGCAACGTGTGGATCATTGACACCCGACAGATGCGTCAACGGCTCTGCGTTTGGGCTCAGAGTCGAGTGTGAGGCGTGTGACGCGAGGGCTGAAGTCGGCCGTGCAGCAGCAGATGGTCGAGGCGGACGCAGCTGTGCCGGTGCCGGTCGAGAAGACTCCTCCGCTGGAGGTGGACAGAGATAAGCTCAAGGTACTACACCACAGGGTCTACATTGAGGCTGTCGGGGCGGCGGTAGTTCATGAGGCAGTGCGGGTCGGCCGGTAGCTGGAAGGTGGCTGGTTAGATCCCCCAGTTCCTCCTAGCCGAGTTCTTTGGTGTCCCTGAGCAAGGCACCTAAGCCTACCCGCTCCCGAGGAGCTGGCTGTCGCCTTGCGTGGACGTACGTGCGTGTGAATTTGCGCATGGCTGGGTGAATGTCAGGCAATATTGTAAAGCACTTTGGATAAAAGCTCAATATAAATGCACTCCATTTACATATCGAGGCCCACACTAGTGCTCTTCATCGACGGTATAACAACAGAGGTGGTTAAACACGGACCTTCGACTTAAGTATTGCTTTGCTCTTGTACGCCCTTCACCAACAGGACCTTCTGGAGAAGGTCGTGCTGAGGACGGAGCGCTACGAGGTCCGGCAGCTGGAGAAGCTCTACGCCCTGCTGTGCCAGAGCATCTACAGACACCGACGGGAGTACAACAAGGCCACGCTGTTGAAGGTGAGTTCGTCCGTTAACAGGAGAACACGATACACATGACGGGGGATAATAACAAGAGTGATGGGCAATGAAAGAATGATGGCACAAAATACTTTCATGTCATAATGCAGGGAACACTTTGAAAAAGCCTTGCCTAGTGAGGTGGCTTTTTGTGTCGCTTAATCGTTCTATAAGCATGCTATGTTGTTTGAAATACCTCAACACACAATCTGCTTTGTTTTTTGTCTGTAGGAGATGGAACAAGAGATTGATGACTTGACCGCAACAGTTTGACCATCCTTTTAAACGCGTGGACCTGTATTAGTTTGTTGTGAGACTGATTAGTATGTTTCCCTTTATAGTTGTATTCTTCCCTATTTAGTTGGATAGAATAAGCAATATAACTCTATTTTTATAGGACTACAAATAGTTTTTGATGTATATTTAATGAAAAACCCCTCCCCCCTAATTCTTGCTATGTATTTCTTTTGTTTGCTGAAGGAAAAATAAAAAACATGTTTCATTAATGGAATGACATGTGTGTTCATGTTTAAAGATCTTCCTGTTTAGCATCACAACATGAGCTTCTGAATCTGTTCTCCAGTGGTTTCCAAAAGTGTCTAGATGCATTTAAATCGGCTACAGACCTGTGCTGAATGACTTAATATTCAGAGTAGCATTAATCCAAAGAGCAATTGTGTATGTTCCATGGTGTAAGAGGTGAATGTTTAAAAAAACAAAAACGACACAATAAAATAAAACGACCTTTGGCGCATATTTCTGGTGAATAAAAACTGTATGTGTTCAAACATCGTTGCACTTGCGGCATTAGTAGATATGCGTTATTTTCAATATCGATTTTTTTATAATCAGGATTTGTTTTAGCGTGATACAATACAACCCCGTACAGTATAAAATCAGAGCATTGCCAGTCATGGTACATGTCTAATGGTGTCCTCAAGTAGCCTCTGGTGCCTCCCGAGCGTTCTGAAATGACGGGTCATGTGAGGACATTTTGGCAGCATAGGTTCAGTTTACGGGCAGATAGTTCCAGCATCGTCCATGTATTCAGAGCAGAGCACATGGGTGGGTGGGTGTGTTTTGTATGCGTTTGTATATGATACTTGATAAGGTTTAATATCGAAGGCATTTATCCCCCTGTACATTTAATTTCGGCAAGTTTGAAAAGGCAAAAAACGCACAGCCAGTCGCCCAGGAATGACGTCAGGACGTATCACATTGAATAATGACGCCGTTTGATCATTAAAGAAATTCTGCCATTATAAAATAACTGAATTGGGTCAGCAAACGGCCACAAAACCCGCGGACATAGCGGAACTATCGTGGTGATGGGAATGTTCAAAGAACTTTAAAGCGGCGCTTGGGAAGGCGAAGTGTGAGCAGAGCGAGAGATGGTTCATGTTTTCAGCATCTGCAGACAGAAGCGATAGACGGGAGTCTCGTCGGTCCGTCTGTCTGCCTCCGCTGTTTTTGGGAGACCCGCAAGCCGAAATACTGCAGTCCCGGCCGGGTTAGGCTTGAACGATTCAACCAGGGTAGGAAGGACTAAGCGATACGTACAAAGAGAACCCGAAAGCTCTTTTGCCCTGAGTCAGAAACTACTTTTCATCACAGTAGCCTGGTGGCAGTACTGCACATTTAGTTGTTACAGTAAGTTTACCACCAGACATAATCAATAATGAGTGGCCCAGCTAACTGGCTAGTTTAGCCCACCATACATGCAGGCTAGATGCTATTAAAAAGCTATGCATCTAATTATATTCAACTGTAAACATTAATTAGCGGGTATTAATGCTCTTCATTATTGTGAACATTTGTACGAGCATTTTTAAATGCCAATTTAAAAAAAAGTTGTAGCCCACCTGCCAAAGATATATTTAAAAAACATGAATTGAGATCTCTTCACTGGTCTGCCTACATCCTGTTATTAAAATCAGGAGGTCTAGAAACCAAATTCTAGATAATGTTATATCATCTGCTGTGTTATTACTATTGCCTACAGCTCATTTCCTTTGAACCCACATGGATAATGACAATAGCTTATAACAGAATGATTTACTATATTATTTCCTTTACATAGACTATGTTTACAATTGATCTAAACATACAAAAACCCAAACGTTTATGTGTTATGCTACATATAAGAATCCTAACACAAAATATGAATCAAAATGGGAAACAATTGTTTCCTTATGTACATGTGTTTATTATTTGGCTATTTAGGAAGATTACAGACCTCTGGGCTACACAGAATCGAGTGAAGATTACTCAATCATTTCAAATACTTCTCTTATCTACTGTTTCTTTTGGTCTGCCCTTATATGTTGCAAGGAATCGAACCCGGTATGAATCATGTGAAACATAAGAATGATGCTGTAATTACGATAGCCCATCTACTCGACCGCGGTGGTCTCATTGGCTTCAATCGAGTATATACACAAGCCCCCGTCTGTCTTCCACATCACAGATCCATCAGTCCATCGCTGTCGTGCGGCCAGCTCACCCGTTTCTCCCCCTCAATAGATCTCCCCCCATCGGGGACTCGAGCACGGGACAGACGTGTTGTTCGAGTCCCTCTAGACCACTGCCCGCTCACCCCCACGGTTGAGACCTTTAACCAAGCCTCCGGTGTTCGGCACCGCCATGTCCAGCCGCCGGAAGTCGACCACGCCCTGCATGGTGCTCGCGTCCAACGTGGTGGAGCAGGCGGAGGAAGAGGAGGAGTTGGGGAGGAAGGAGCTGACGGGGGAGGAAGGGGTCCAGGTGGAGGAGGCGGGGCAGAAGAAGAGCTGTGAGGACGATGAGGAAGAGAGAGCAGCAGTGGCGCTGGAGGAGATGAGAGAGACCGTTTTGGTGGTTGCACCCACGCCGCCCGACACAGGTGAGATTGTAGACGCGTGGCCTGAAGTACCCCAATACCCGTTGAGAAGGCTGCATGCCATCTACACCCATTCCAGTCTCCCAGACAGACTCTATAGTTTCTATATTCTTTAACTCGTTAACTAAAAATTCTCAATTCAATGTGTGTAATTTTCTTAGAAATGTTTTTAAATCTGTATATAATTGAGAGCCATAATAAGCGAAACCTTTATTGTTATTCCTGATTTGTTGAATTTAATTTGCAAGTGCATTACTCAAATAAATGATGCCGGAACCGAAAGTCCCCACGGATGATTATACAAATCGAGTGTATCGCATTTAGTGGAACATCCCGCGTTTACAAAGTAAGGCCTATTAGTCAAGCCTTGGAAAGCCTGGGAAAATTCAGTCACTTGACTTTAAATAGGGGAAAAGAAAAATGTAAACCAGAACACTTGTTGCAGATGAGCCCGCCTTCCCCCCTGTGGAAGGCCACAGAGACGCCCCCTCCTCGCTGAAGCCCGGCCCGGCAGAACCCTCTCTAGAGGAGGTCCTGTGTGGCGACGGGGAGTCGGTCGCGGCGTCCGAGGAGCCGCCGGGTGGCGTCGGGGCCGCGCCGCGAGCCCAGCCCCCGCTGAGGGAGGAGGGGCGGGAGGAGAAGGAGGAGGAGGAGGAGGGGGGGGAGGAGGCGGAGGAGGACCAGGAGGTAGTGGAGGACCAGGCGGCGGCGGCCGTGGCAGCCATCTCCCTCAGCAAGACCCCCATCATGCGGATGAAGAGCAAGGCGGAGCCCAAGCGCATCGCCGTGTCCCTCAAGTCCCGGGAGGAGGCCGCCGCCGCCGCCGACGTGTTCGGGACGGGGTTAGGAGGAGGAGGAGGGGGGGAGGGGGAGGAGGGAGGGGGGGAGCAGGAGCAGCCCATCGAGGCCCCCCTGGGGCCCCTGACCCCCGTGGAGATGCTCCTGCAGGACTCCATGAGGTTTGGGGGGGGCAGCCTACTGGGGAACACCCCCCCCTCAGAGCAGCAGAGGAAGAGGTCGTCAGGGCTCAGTGCCTCGGTGCTGCCGGCCGGCCTAGCTCAGGTGAGGAGCAACCGTTCAAACACATTGATCTGTTACCGTTCACACACATTGATCTGTTACCATTCACACACATTGATCTGCTACCGTTCAGACGCATTGATCTGTTACCGTTCACACACATTGATCTGTTACCGTTCACACGCATTGATCTGCTACCGTTCACACACATTGATCTGCTACCGTTCACACCCATTGATCTGCTACCGTTCACACCCATTGATCTGTTACCGTTCACACCCATTGATCTGTTACCGTTCACACACATTGATCTGTTACCGTTCACACGCATTGATCTGCTACCGTTCACACACATTGATCTGCTACCGTTCACACACATTGATCTGTTACCGTTCACACACATTGATCTGTTACCGTTCACACGCATTGATCTGTTACCGTTCACACGCATTGATCTGCTACCGTTCACACGCATTGATCTGCTACCGTTCACACACATTGATCTGTTACCGTTCACACACATTGATCTGTTACCGTTCAAACACATTGATCTGTTACCGTTCACACACATTGATCTGTTACCGTTCACACACATTGATCTGTTACCGTTCAAACACATTGATCTGCTACCGTTCACACACATTGATCTGTTACCGTTCACACACATTGATCTGTTACCGTTCACACACATTGATCTGCTACCGTTCACACGCATTGATCTGCTACCGTTCACACGCATTGATCTGCTACCGTTCACACGCATTGATCTGCTACCGTTCACACGCATTGATCTGCTACCGTTCACACGCATTGATCTGCTACCGTTCACACGCATTGATCTGCTACCGTTCACACGCATTGATCTGCTACCGTTCACACGCATTGATCTGCTACCGTTCACACGCATTGATCTGCTACCGTTCACACGCATTGATCTGCTACCGTTCACACGCATTGATCTGCTACCGTTCACACGCATTGATCTGCTACCGTTCACACGCATTGATCTGCTACCGTTCACACGCATTGATCTGCTACCGTTCACACGCATTGATCTGCTACCGTTCACACGCATTGATCTGCTACCGTTCACACGCATTGATCTGCTACCGTTCACACGCATTGATCTGCTACCGTTCACACGCATTGATCTGCTACCGTTCACACACATTGATCTGCTACCGTTCACACCCATTGATCTGCTACCGTTCACACACATTGATCTGTTACCGTTCACACACATTGATCTGTTACCGTTCAAACACATTGATCTGTTACCGTTCACACCCATTGATCTGTTACCGTTCACACACATTGATCTGTTACCGTTCACACACATTGATCTGCTACCGTTCACACACATTGATCTGTTACCATTCACACACATTGATCTGCTACCAATCAAACACATTGATCTGTTACCAATCAAACACTTTGATCTGTTCACATTCAAACATATTGATCTGCTACCATTCACACATATTGATCTGCTACCATTCACACACATTGATCTGCTACCATTCAAACACTTTGATCTGCTACCATTCACACACATTGATCTGTTACCATTCAAACACATTGATCTGTTCAGATTCAAACACATTGATCTGTTACCATTCACACACTTTGATCCGTTCACATTCAAACATATTGATCTGTTACCATTGAAACACATTGAAACACAATGACCTGTTCACATTCAAACACATTGATCTGTTCACATTCAGGCACATTGATCAGTTACCATTCAAACACAAATATCAGTTCACGGTCATCCACTTGGAACAGTTCACGTTCAAAAACATCAGTTTTCACATTCCCATTCAGACTCACGTTTGTTAATTAGTCAGACAAACTGCCAGAAGTGCTCAGGCTGAATGTTAAGCGAGCATGTTTCACAATTTGTTGCAGCTGTGAAACGATTATTCAGGTACATTAGTTCTCAATTAACATCAGTTTAGAGAGGAATGCTACTAAACGGTGCACACAGTCCATTTTCCAACTGCCAAGCTGCCTGGTTTGATTTACTCGTGAACGTGTACTTTATTTCTTATCGCTGGCACATGTGTTTTTTCATTGGTTTAATTTGTTTTACTATTGGGTATGTGGTTCAAAAATGTACTGACCAAATATCTCTTCAAGAATTACTTACTACCCTTTATTATAAATATACATTATCAAGTATATATTTATTATTATATTATAATCAATATTCATACATATTCTTATCTTGTTTACTCTAGAAATTGTCTTTGTATGTGTGTACATAGGTTTGGATATGGAGAAAAGCATAGTATCGTTTATATGCATGAATCATGAATAAGCATTAATTGTAAGTGTAGGACTAATTACTTTAGTGTGATGTTTCAAATGCAGTATGAGTAGTAAAAGTGCTGCTCCCACTACTAGTTTCAGAATAGCGTCGTTTAACTTGTCCTAACCTACCCAGGTACGAAAAATACAAACATCATACTTCATCATACATTTTGTACGTTTAAGAGGCAATCCTGACCATTGAAATGAACATTCCCCGAACATAAACCCGTAGTTTAATTAGAAAATCATTATCGGGCATTACCTAGTTGATCTTTTAACGTGAAACCATCGCTGTCCACTGGATTAATATGTGGAGCCATCACTGTGCACTGGATTAATAGTGTAACCATTGCCGTCCAATTGATTAATAGTTAAACCATTGCCGTCCACTGGATTAATAGTGAAACCATCGCTGTCCACTGGATTAATAGTGAAACCATCGCTGTCCACTGAATTAATAGTTAAACCATCGCTGTCCACTGGATTAATAGTGAAACCATTGCTGTCCACTGGATTAATAGTGTAACCATTGCTGTCCACTGGATTAATAGTGTAACCATTGCTGTCCACTGGATTAATAGTGTAACCATTGCTGTCCACTGGATTAATAGTGAAACCATCGCTGTCCACTGGATTAATAGTGAAACCATCGCTGTCCACTGGATTAATAGTGTAACCATTGCTGTCCAGTGGATTAATAGTGAAACCATCGCTGTCCACTGGATTAATAGTGAAACCATCGCTGTCCACTGGATTAATAGTGAAACCATCGCTGTCCACTGGATTAATAGTGAAACCAGCGCCGTCCACTGATTAGCATGTGTTTGTGTCTGTGCGTTTGAGCCCCTGCTAACCTCGGTCCCCCCCTGGCCGTTGGGTCTGCCCAGGTGCTGTCGGCCCTCCAGGCCCAGCAGAGCTCCGCTGCGGCGGCGGCGGCGGGGGTTCAGCCCCAGCTCTTGGTCCCCCTGAGCAGCATCCCCTCCTACAGCGCGGCCATGGACAACAACGCCCTGCTCGGCAACACCTACAAGAGGTTCCCCTACCCCTCCATGGCCGAGATCGCCACCCTGGCCGCCCAGACGCAGTTCACCGAGGAGCAGATTAAGGTAGAGGCTCCATTTTTGGGGTGTTGTTTGGTTTTTGCTTCGCATTTATTTCATTTTTTCTGCAATAGCTCTGAGCAAATGCTCAGCCTACTACTTCCCTCTGGTAGGAGGTACAGGAGCCTGAAGAGCAGAACCAACAGACTGAACAATCAGGACACTTAACACTTGAAACATTAAACACTAAACAGACACACATAAACCTCACTTTCTATAAAGTGCAATATGCTCACAGCCTTTTATATTTTATGATTATTATTCACCTCGCCTGTCCTTGTCTGTTCCAAATGTTTTTCTTGTTATTTCTGTCATTTTTTTTTTTTTTTAATTTTTAACTTAAATGCTTGTTTGTTTTTTTGTATGTGAAATGCACCTTCAGTTGCCACTCCCAATTTCGTTATAGGCAACTGTACAATGACAATAAAGGCTCTCTTATCTTATCTTATCTTATCTTAATAGTTCACCGCAGAGGAAGTACAGGGAATGCTAGTCATGGGTATGCCGCGTTTCTGTACAAGGGCCCGGGCGGGGAGTAGGCTAAACTCGTGAAAACAAACAACGGTAGATCTTGTTCACAGCGCTATCATAGCAGGACTGACACAGGTGTAGCCCCTAACCTCAAAGGAGACATTTTATGCAACCAGGTGTGAGTGTGATTAGCCGGATGCAAATCATCCGCTATTAATTAGCGGAGCTGCTAATTTGCATCCATAGTCCCTAATAAAATAAATATAAAAAGCACAAGCAGAAGAGACAGCAAATAAATAGATAAAATACAAATAGAAGAGACAGCAAACAAATAGATCAAATACAAAGTAGAGGGGACAACACGCACAGCACAATACATTACACAATCATAAAGATACCAGATGCAGACAGGATATAACAATGCATTAAAAAGTAATGTTCAATTAGTGTCCAGTCCAGCTAGTGGTCACACTTGTGATTGGATTTGAGCCATTGTTGTAGTTGTCCTTTAAAAGAAGAATATGTGGGGCATTCCCTTATTGTGGAGGGAAGACTGTTCCAGATGTCACCCCCCACAACAGACAACTATGCATGTGACAGATAAAGTATATTGAAATCTTGAACCTTGAATCTCCTACCTGTTCCCCAACCCTCCCCCCCAGGTGTGGTTCTCGGCCCAGCGGCTGAAGCACGGCGTCAGCTGGACCCCCGAGGAGGTGGAGGAGGCGCGCAGGAAGCAGTTCAACGGCACGGTGCACACGGTGCCTCAGACCATCACCGTGATCCCCGCCCACCACCTGTCGGCCGCCGCCAACGGCCTGCAGTCCATCCTGCAGACCTGCCAGATCGTGGGCCAGCACGGCCTGCTCTTCACCCAGGTGGGCCCGCCCGGCGCGACCGGCGGTCCGGCCCGCAGCGAGTTAAAGGTCCCGTTGGCAGGGGCCACAAGCTGTGTGGTGGGATTCGCCCGGCACGAGACGTTTTGGAAATCTGCCCCTTGTGACATCACAGGTGGGCGTGTGTCCACCTAGATGTGTGCTGGATGGATCAGTCTGCCAGCCGACCCAGTGGGCCGTAGCAAACGCTGCTCATCTATCTGTCACACATCGAGGTGGACACGCCCACCTGTGATGTCATAAGGGGCATATTTTCAGATTTTTGTAGCGGCTAATCACCTGGTGGCATGCCATGGGACCTTTAAGGGTTCCACTTCGACGCCGCGCAAGGGGGTTTAGGGACCCGTTACGTCCTTGCGGACCCTCCTTGCGTCCACCACAAGGGCCTGAGGTGCACATCCTCAAAATGTTAACCTTGCGTCGAGGCAACGCGGCAGCAAGGGCTGTGATTGGTCCGCTCTCTCAAACCCGAGGCAGAACCGTGATCCTTGCGTTGCGTCGACGTGGAGCCATGTTCAGCTCTTTAGATCGGCCGATGTTGACCGAACTTTGTCTTCATTTATCTACACGCTGACGTCTTAGGTGTCGGCCTTTTCCCCTCTACAGTTTCCCCATCAAGTCGTGTCCACCGACCTTTCTTATACGTGATGATTATATGTGATTTTGTGCTATTCACACATCCCATGCTCCTTTCTTACGAGGCATCAAATGATCTCAAACATTTTAGTTTCACAAAAACTTCTGACCCCCTTTATTTTTACTTGGCGTTTTCGTGGAGGGAAACAGGGTTTAAAAGTGTCGGTGTTGGCTCCGTGTAGGTGGGTCCAGGGGGAAACCTGCCGGTGACCAGTCCCATCACCTTGACCGTTGCCGGCATGCCCAACCAGTCTCAGAGTGCCAAGGGCTTCTCCTGTCAGCCCAGCCCAGGGAACAGTGAGCTCAAGAGGGCCACCACCATCCAGCCCCCATCACTCTCACCCCAGGTGGGCCGTCCTCTTGTATTGTATCCGGCGCACTCGTTTGTCCTCCGCTAAACCCTCTCTGTTTTTGCAAGCGTCTTCTCCGTCTCTGAACGGCGCTTAAGAAACGTCAAAAACAACGATTGACGGGATCTGATCCTAATCCATAACTCCGTCACTTTTCCCTCTCCGGGGCGCGCAGGAGAACTCGGCGCTGAGCTGCGACACCTTCGGCATGCGGCCCAAGAAGTCCAAGGAGCAGCTGGCGGAGCTGAAGGCCAGCTACACCAAGAACACGTTCGCCAGCGACGCCGAGATCGCCCGGCTCATGCGGCTCACCAACCTCACCAAGGGCGAGATCAAGAAGTGGTTCAGCGACACGCGCTACAACCAGCGCAACTCCAAGAGCAGCCACGTCATCGTGTTCAACGAGGGCGCCGGCCGCGCGGCGGGGGGGTTGGCGGGCGGCGGTGGCGGCGGCGGCGGCAGCGGCCCCATCGTCATCGACTCGAGCGACGAGCCCACGTCGCCCCACCCGCCGCCGCCGCCGCCGCCGCGCACGCCCCCGGCCCGGGAGCCCCGCGTGCCCAAGACGTGGAACGCCTTCCCGGACTTCACGCTGCAGAAGTTCAAGGAGAAGACGCCGGAGCAGCTGGTGCTGCTGGAGGAGAGCTTCGAGCAGAGCGGCACGCCGGCAGACGAGGAGCTGAGCCGGCTGCGCACGGAGACCAAGCTGACGCGCCGCGAGATCGACGCCTGGTTCACGGAGCGCCGCAAGACGCCGCCGCCGCCGCCGGCCGCCGCCGCCGCGTCGTCGTCGTCCCGCCGCTCCCCGGACGGCGAGGCGGACGGCGGGGACGGAGGCGCCGGGACGAGCCCGCTGCAGCCCAGCTCGCCCACGCCGTCGTCCTCCTCGATGTCCTCGGCGTTCCGCAAGGGGAGCCGGACGCCACCGGGAGGCCGCGGGAGGCAGGCGCCGGACGGCCGGGACAAGGCCAAGAAGTCCCCGGAGCAGCTGCACGTCCTGAAGAGCGCCTTCGTGCGCACCCAGTGGCCGGCCACGGGGGAGTACGACCGGCTGGCCGAGGAGAGCGGCCTGCCGCGCTCCTACATCGTCAACTGGTTCGGGGACTCGCGCTACTCCTGGAAGAACGGCAACCTCAAGTGGTTCTTCCAGTACCAGGGCGGCGGTGGCGGCGGCGGCGGCGGCGGCGGCGGCGGCGGCGCGCTGAACTGCGGCGTCGCGGGCGGGAAGGCGGCGGCGGCGGCAGGGGGCGGGAACAACGGGCGGAAGAGGCGCGTCCGGAACCGCGGCTGGGGCCGCTCCCGCACCAGGAAGCAGCCCAAGAGGTCGGCCTCGGAGCTGGACCGGTCCCCGCCGCTGGTGAAGTTCAAGAGTGGGCGGGACATCCTGAAGGAGTACTACCTGAGGCACCGCTTCCTCAACGAGCTGGATCTGGACGAGCTGGTGTCCAAGAGCAACATGAGCTACGAGCAGGTACCGTGTAAAAGATTACACTCGGCACATTAGTGCATCACTCTCTCCTTTATCAGCGGTCCTATCAAATTATGTTACTGTCCAATTGATAAGGAATCAACGTACGCCTACTCTACCACAAGAACAACACTCTATATTGTAAAAATCTCACCAATAGAAACCACTCTGCTCTACAGCCCTCCCTCTGCCTACCCTCTTCAAGCCCTGGATAAGCGTTTCTACGCTGCTCCAGAGTCTGATTTAGGAACGTAGATCCGTGTAGCCTTTATGTAAGTGTCTACGTAATAGAATCGGTTGGACAGCACATCACAAACGTAAACATGTTGCACATTGTACCTTTTTAAAGCTTGGGTACGCAATTTGGAGAAACCAGCCTGAGTAAGCTACATTTCATGTTTCCAACTGAAGAATCCCCCCCCCCCCCCCCTTCAGACCACCTGCCAACGACTTTCCCCCAAAAGTAACTTGCTAGCTTTCCTCAGTGGGCCGAAGGCATGAATCACCATCGTGTTACCTCAGCATTCAACAACAGATCGTGACTTAAAAGACGTTTATTGTGAAAATCATCGAGATGGTGCCCTTTAAAGTTGACATATTGTACCACAAGGTGTGAGTGCGATTAGCCGTTAGCCGTCGGCCTCTTCTGACATCACAAGTGGGCTTGTCCACCTAGATCTAAGACGGATGGATGAGCAACGTTTGCTACAGTCCTATGGGTAGACTGGTCCATCCAGCACACATCTAGGTGGACACGCCCACCTGTGATGTCAGAAGAGGGCAGATTTCCAAAAAGGCTTGTAACGGCTCATCACAATCACACACCTGGTGGTGTCACATGGGACCTTTAACAGACCTTTATTGAGATGAACATCTTCGACACGGGGCCCCTTAAGTTTCATCTGACGCCGTGTGTTCCCGGGCCCCTCCTCCCCCTCCAGGTGAGGGAGTGGTTCGCCGAGGTCCACCGCCGCGTGGACGCCGGCCTGGACCCCTTCCTGGACCACGGCGAGCCCACGGGCCAGGCCGACGAGGGCCACGACGCGTCCCCGGCGGGCCCGGCCACGCCCGGCCGGGGGCAGGCCGGCGCCACCGCCGCCATGACGACGGGGGACGAGCTGGACGACGAAGACGAGGACGACGAAGAGGAGGACGAGGACGAATCGGACGAGAGCGAGGTGTGGCAGCCGTCCCGCAGCGTGAGGAAGTCCCTGTCGGGGTCGGAGGACTAGCGAGCGGTGGAGCGTCCCCCAGGGGCCGTCCTCCATGTAAATATAGTCCCTAGTGTGAGCATGCAGTGGTGGGCTGAAGCCACTCCCCTAGCTGTGGGTATTTTTTTGCATGTCTTTTGATTCGTCATGTGAATCGAAACCATACTGTCAATTAACACGCGAACGACCTTTTCATGTCTACATACGGTACGAGTTTCATAGCGTTCTCCCCGGTCGAGTTATGTTGGCAACGGTTGTGACGGTGGAGGAAGGCGTGAGAGAAAGACTCGTCGTCCTTATGCTCGTTGACCGCAGGGAAGGGGACAAGAGATCTGATAAACAGGGTCTCTGACAGGACAGTACGACCCCAAACAGCACACCTTAGAAATGGCTACATATTTTATTATAAACATGTTTTAGAAAAGTGTGCCTTTTTTATCCATAAGGATTTGATATAGCCCAGTTCCCTATTTTAGAAGATACGCTGCCAAAACAATTTCCATGGTTCTATTGGCAGCACACACTTGCCCCTCTGCTAAAAGGCGGCAAGTTCGATTTCGCCCCGCAGACGTTGCTGTGGTCGTCTGAGGGGCTTTTGATCCAGCTGCGGTTTCATCGTAGCGCTCAACTCTCCAACGAATACAAATCACAGCATGTGCACCTTTCTTTACTACTGGCTTATGTCGATTTGCATAGCAGACTGACGCGACATTTAAATGTAGCACCTGGTTGTAACTTTTAGCACAGAGAGAAATATGGCCTTAATACAAGTTGAGAATCCATGGGGAGAAAGACATCTATCTGATTCAGGCCTTGTGTTAAAAAAAAAAGGCTTCTGACATTTTTGTATTATGTTTGTGTACAATCAGTCATAGGAACGTGTGGTTGACTCCCAAAGGTACGTGGAATGGATGAGGAAAAGCACCTTGGAGGAAATGTATGCTCTGAGGGTAATAATAATAATAATAATGATTTTATTAATAATGATGCAGAATGCATCATTCTTCCTTTTATTTCCGATGAGTCTTCCCATATTTTTTTTTTTATTGGAACAACATTCATTTGTTGGTGATATATTCATAATATGAAAGGTCAAACACACAAATCTGAATTATGATGCGAAAAACAATCATGCCTTCGAGTTCCTTTTATTTTTTATTACATTTCTTAAGATTGGTTAAACGCCCAACCAAATACGTTGTTTCAAACCAAATTGGAAATTTAGTAACAAAAATGGAGGCCTCTTTCTGTGCCAAAGTATAGGGCGTAAACATGTGGCTCATCAAGGTACGCTTGTCGAATATGGAGTGTGGAGACTGACAGCCAGAGCGGACCCCTATTGTGAATGTTCTCCCGGCGAAAGGCCCCTGACATGTTTTCGAAGCCTACCAAAAATCGGGATTTTTATTTTTATTTTATTTTGTGTATCCTTTTTATTTCTATCCAAGGCTGAAGAGGATTTTGAGACTACTGTTGTTCAAGGCTATTGGTATTATGAAATACAGAAATAGGTGCTAATTAATTGATTTTAAAAAACCATTCGGTATTCCAATAGACTAGTGCTTTGTACTGAGGGTGAAAGAGTAAAGCAAGCATGCACTTTTTGTCCACTTCTGTAAGTCGTGGAGTAAGTCCCCATTAGGCACCTTTATCTCATATTATACCATTTAATGGCTCTGTGAGACCAAATCTGTTTTGTATACTATTGTCTAAACAAATATTTTGCCTTTTTTACTTGGTGTGTTTTAAGAAGGAGAAATCCTCCCAATTGTCTCATTTTTCTATTGATATGTATTACCCAAGAGTCTGGTGTTTTTTATCGCTTTTAGCAATTGTTCTGGTTCATCCGTCACTTTCTTTTTTCAAAGTTGCACAACCTGATTGCTATTTTACAAGCTCAGTCGCTAGAGAGAAATGCTTGATTGTTCTTTTGTTTTTCTATTGTGATACAAAATGCATTTTTCTTGCATCGGTTCTGCTTTACCCTCCCTGTCCATTACATCTTTAACTTAAGGCTCTTCTCATCTGTATTGTTGGCTTCTGTGTTATTTATGCCAACTTTCTCTACCAATCACCCATTTTGTACATACTCGAGAAGGGGGGTAAAGAAAGGGGGCAGGCTGATTTTTAGAACAGCGTCTTATCATAACTAACTCCCGCTAACATGTTCTGGACTTCAGACTTTCTTGGGTGCACGTTCCATGTAAAAAGAAAATACTTGTTCACTGTGCATTGTTGGTGTTGCGCTAAACATACCTTGTGATGGGAGACCCTCAAGAGGCCACCATGTACGCCTGTATGAAGATGGCCATCACAGAGTCTCCTCTCTGCTTCCCTCTGTCTGCAATGGATGGCTACCACTGAATCTTTCACTAGATGAACCTACAGTGGGCCCTTGCGGCACACGTTCTTGATTGGCCGGATCGCCAGCGGTTTCAGACATGCTTAGGAGGACCCCTATGAAAGATTTCACACGTTTTTTGTGTACGTTGGCCGAAAACAAAAGTTGCGATGCATGACCAAGTGCTGCATTATTTCCACTGGTACCCATTCTTTAAGTGGCTGAGTGTCTCTCGTGGACATGACGTGTCTGACTTTCAAAAATGTTTTGGACTGTCGTGAATCTACATTAGGCCCTTGTCACTCCTTAAGGAAGAACTGAAAAATTAATATTTTGAACTGAGAAATGGTTTAAAAATAACAAAAACTTGTTTTTATCTGGTTTTTCTAAGCCAACATAAATTGCTAGCTATAATCCAAAAAGCTATCTTAAAGGTTGGATATGGGATTTGCTAAACGCCAGCAGATTTTGAAAACAGACAACTCAAATGGTCCTACCCCCTCTCCTTCAACACTGATTCTGACTCCACCCATTCCAAGTACATGGACGCGCATCATCCACGAGCGCAAACACAGGTGCGCGAGATCGAGCCATTAGCTAGTTAGCTATCTTGGGTCACGAGCTTTGAGTACGTGCACGAAGGGGTCACTCTCGCGGGGAGCGGGCGAGAGGGAGTGCAGTACGACCGTTTGATTGACGTACTTACCGTCCATTGCCACTCGGTGGGTCTGGAAATCATTGGCTGGAGTTTTTCGAGCCCTGCCCGTTCCACAGATGATTGACTTGTTTAATTTTCATGTCAGTACTTCTAACTCAGTGGCTGTAAGTGGGTTATGATAAGGATTTCAAGTAATTTTGCAAAAATGGCCAAAAAAGAGAATTCCATACCCTACCTTTAATTTTCAATCTGGAATCCCAAAAAACTACTGTAGATTAACAATCAATAATTTGATGTTGTGTTCAACTGTACAATTGTTTATTATAATGTGTAAAGTGCCTTGCAATGAAAAGAAAATACGAAAAATACATGTTAATTGTATCTGGCCAGGTATCCCGTAAATCTTGTACTGCATGCAATAACAAACACAAACAGCTTTTCATTTTATACACACAATATTTGGGGTTAGTTTGCCTGGTGCAGGATATAGGCTGATTTAGTCGAGACTTGACCCATATTTCTATGTGTATTTCAGCACCAAGGGCCGGTTCCATGAATGTATTGTCTTATATTCAAGAATAACCAAACGTTAATCACAGCGCAGTGACAGTGCCGTCCCTGGTAAAACACAGGTTATTGCTCATGCTGGTCCTAGCAGGTAAAAGTAAGGCAGTTTATCTGCTAAGCCAATGGCACAAGTCTAATCAGATAAGAAATCAGTGTTTTATGTTGTCCTGTGGTTTAATGTGAGTGTTGCTTGTTTTGACCTAGCTACATGCCAGCTCCCCAAGTCTTTCCCTTGTTAGGATCAACATGTTTATCAGCCCCAGTCAAAATGTCAAGTCTAGACGGTCCCATAGTTTATGGTTTCATATCTTTCTATTTAAGGGATAACGTCAGTAACAGAAACGTCCACATGTCATTGGATTGATTTCTACAGACACACATAGTATGTACAATTTAGTGGTGTTCTTTTTTTTGCTATAGTTTTTCAGGGCCGGCCAAGTAGCGTCACGGTAGTTAGTCTTTTCTGTGCAACATATTCTTAGCCAGAACCCAATAAAACAAAAGATGCAAAGTGTGTCTGTTTTTTTTTAGGGGGATCAACATGCATTCTGTCGTTTCCTTGAGGAAAATGTGTGGCAATTTTGGATGTTCTGATTATTGACTACGATTAAACGATAGCAGCTTATGTTTGCCAATGGTACTTTCATTTTAGTCTGTATGTAACAGTTAAAATAATATAGTCAAGTCTTATAAAAAAATAATTGGGAGTTATGACCTATGACCCAGAAACCAAAGAGTGTGTGACTGAATATTCTGCCTTGTTATACGGTATTATTAAATTCTGTTACTATTACCAATAATAGAGATGAAATATGAGATGCTCCAGCTCCTTCTAAGTTGTGCTAGGTCTGCTGTAGTGATATATCTGTTCAATGAGCTGATTGCTATTGTCATTTAAACCAGTTAACCCTGTGCAGTATAACTAAGTTTACATTGTGATTGACATGCTGTTCTATCGCTGGCCTTTTGCTTATACTTTGGCTGTTATCGCAATAGTCCTCTCTGTGTATATACACTTACTTGTTAGTATGTCGGGCGGTTGAATGTTGATGGACAATAGTAATGTTAGAATTGAGATGTTGATTGAATCCGCAGCCATATACAATTGGCTTTTCCTTCCACGTTCCTCCTGCCCGTAACTGGGATTTTGTAATACATGTTTGGGATGTTGTATTGATAGGTAAAGGCCTAATAGTAGTAGTGACAATTTCTACATTTCAAACACTTTTTCTGTTTCTATTTCTCTATCATTTGCTGCGGCCCGGTGATTTTCACATTGTATTGAAAGATGATGGTGGTGGACCAGTTCAGTGTTTGCTATGAATCTGTTGTTACAACCGGTAACATTGCAACAAGTAAAATTTTAAGTAAATCTGTTTTACCTGAATGTTGTCTCTTTTAATCAAATACTTTTTTTAAATTAAGAAATACATATTTTTAAGTTCCAGCTAGAAGTAGATATTCATTCATTGTTTGATGAGATATTTTCATTGCCCTTCCATGAGACACAATAGGTTGTGTGGATAGTTTGTTATTGAATTAGATTGTTTATTTTTCAGCATACATTTCAGAAGATAAATAAAGAATTAAAATTCTGTGATTTTTTTATTATTACACACTCATTTTTATCTCCACGTTCATTGTCTTCTCTTTCAATAGAAGTGTGCTCCTTTAGCCAGGACATGATACATTGATATATAATAATAACAAAGGGCAAATCGGTCTATTGAGTTTTAATCTGTTCCAAATCACTTACCTCTAGAGAAATAAGGGAACTTCTCCTGAACCCCCTTCAACGCCCTGGTTGAAGGCTGCATAGGAACACCTCTAGGCGGAACCTTGTTCCCCTACATGATTCTACTCGAGGTGTTTTAGTGATGTACTGAATGCCGACGCAGCAGCGCGCAACATGAACGTGAAATAGTTGTAGCATTCTTGTTGTAAATAACAATTTGATAAGGTTTGGGCACAAATAATTCAACATGGAGATTTTTGGAAGTGCGTTTGATGATTCTATGTTTGGCGAATCTAAGGACAAGGTGTCCGTCAGTCTGTTACCCTACAAAGCCAAATTATGTGAATCGCAGGTAAGACTTTCCGCTGTTTCCACATAAATTGCACGACATCTGATCATTAAACACAAATTAATTAATCTCAGTTCTTAGTCTGAAAATCCGGCCTCATAAGGAGCAAACAAAATGAATTGACAGCGTGGTATATATTTTCTGTTTAGGGTGAATATGTTGGTTATACTGGTTATTTTATCTACTGACATGAATGCCAACCCGAATCCTTCCCCACTACAACTTATTCATAAATTGTTTGTTTCAAATTATCAATGTAAGTTTTTGTTTATTTCCCCAGTGGTTTTGTCAGAGTTCAGCTCTTGACACAGAAGACTCGTTGGAAAAGCAGAAGGTTTTTAAATTCCGAGGGGATCTCGCCTGCAGGCAGAGGAACTACAAAGTATTTAATAGTGGCCCGCCTTCATTACCTTAATTTAACCTAGAATCTCATCTAATACATATGTTTATGTAACCTCAATTCAAACCCATCATTACAAAACACGCTCCCAAAGGTATACAGCAAGATAACAACCCTCTTGTTTCTGCAATGTGTTAGGAAGCCCTGGAAGCATACAAAAGCTGCCTCGAATGGGTCCCTGACACTAACTTGACGATCCGAAGAGATGTGTGGGAAGGAATGGCCCGATGTTACTCCAACCTAGGACAAGGGGAGAGAGCCCTGGAGGTTGCTGACTTACTGGTATGTCCACTTACAGACCACTACATCGCCTAGCCACATAGTGGACGTGCTCCAAATGGTTTACTTGTGCCCTATATAGTGCACTATTTAGGGCTACCCTGACCAACTGTTTGGATTAATGCTGCTATCCTATCCAGCTAAGGACGCATTATGTAAAAGAGTGTCACTGCATGTCTGCAATGTTTCGTTTCCCTAGAGCAAAGAAGCCTCCAACTCCTGTCATTTAACCAGCCTGCTGCTACTGAAGGTAAGCAACAGAACAGATACAGTCTGTCTTCTTCCATTGCAAGGGCTCTCTATACTGAGGTTTTGTGTTGAGAAATAATCACATAAAGAAGCGTGAATACATGGACTTTTTTTAACAGTAAAGGTGAATGTACGAATCAAATGTAAAATCGAATGTAATTTGAAGTGACTTTGTACAGAGTTTGTACAGAGTACTCGTGTTTATTGCATAGTTTACACCTTCTTAATCCTATGTGTTTGTAAGATCAAAGCTTGTTCAAGATCGCAGCAAAGCAAAAGATACTTTTTTTTGTACAACACCAAGTGCTAAACAGTGAATGAATCGACCAGGTCAGCATCCATCATCATTCTGGAGCGATTGGAGCCAAGACGGGGTCACTGGAACAGCTGTGCAGCCTGATTCCCTATAACCCCTGGCACTGGTACAACCTGGGACAGACCTGCCTACAGCAGCTAGAGGCCACCGCATCACTCGGTACGTCTGGAGGCGGACGATGGAGTCAGTGCAGTGTTTGTGAGCGTATGGCGACGTACCGATTTCAATTAAAGGTAACTTGTTCTACCACCAGGGGCGAATGTGAAAAGCCGCTACAAGCCGTTTTGAAAATCTGCCGACATCACGAGTGGGCGTGTCCACCTAGGTGTGTGCTGGATGGATGAGCAACGTTTTCTACGGTCCACTGGGTAGCACACATCTAGGTGGACACGCCCACTTGTGATGTCAGAAGAGGCCTATTTTCAAAACGGCTTGTAACGGCTCACGCCTGGTGGTATAAATATAGGTCACCTTTTTGATCCCTTTCAACTTGGACTTGGTATCAATCAGTCAATCATTAAGATACAACCGGCAAAAATACACCTATGATTGTACGCTGCTCTGACCTGATGCCTTCATAGCCCGGACGTCAATGTGTTTGTGTCCCGGATGCAGGCCCCTGTTCCCTAAAGGAGCGAGCTGCCGGAGCCGAGCCTGATGGCAGCGGGACGGAGGAAGGTCAGCGAGGAGAGGGGAGAGACGGGGGCGGAGAGGACAGAGCCTGGCTGGAGGCCTGCGTGTGTTTCATCAGAACACGGTAAGGGGGCAGGGAGGGGAACCAATGTGGAATTTGCTATGAGCGCCTCCACGGCTACGGATGATGAAACACAGAGAAACGACCTCCACAGATGTCCTAAAGGCCCCGCCCCTCCCTGGACCGCAGCTCTTCGCTGCACCATTCATTTTCCCCGTTGGACTCGTCTCCATTTTGATTTAATTGACTGTTTATTGGTCTACATGTAAAAGACCATGCAAATATAATAAACATTCAAGGCAGTTAGATGCATGTATTGAGTCCAATGGGTACTTTTAGTTGTTAATGATGGAATTACATTGTACGGGATCATGTATGTTTGGTTATTTATCGTTGACTATTAAATGTGCTCCACCTTTCAGACTCTTACTGCGCATGCTTCGCCCGCAGCAGTCCTCCTTTGTATTGCAGCGCAGCGAGTGCGCCCTCTGCAGGTCAGATGAGGCACTAGAGCGACTCAACCCTACGGAGGAGACGTTGCAGACGCTGACTGCGGTGAGGGCTCGTGACAATGAAATTAAAACATGTATTTAAAAAAATATATATGAATACTGCGTAGGATGTGGATATGTTGGTCTGGAAGGTCCATTTGGGGTTCTTTCATCCTAAGTGGAGTAATCTCCTTACTCTGTGGCTTCCAGGTGTTGTCAGAGGACCTGGCTACAGAGAAGATGAGGGAAGACAGCCAGGATGGTGAGAGTCTGGTCAGTGTTGGTGAACTCAGCTTCAGGGAGTGCTGGTGGAACAAGGTGTTGGAAAGCCAGCGCACAGGAGGAGACCAATACAGACCAGCCGTAGACGGATGCCAAGCCACAACAGATTTAGAAGGCTGACTTAACATTGAGAGGGGAAACCGTTTTTAGTGGAGGATTGTACCTTTGGTGGAACATTGTAAATGCCCCATCTGGGAGTCCATACGAATGTATATTACAATTTAAAACCTGCCTACCTTAAAATAAACACTTACATTTTTATTTTGGAATATTTATTGTGAAACTATTTGTTAATAAAACATGAAGCTTTTATGGATTTTACATTGATTATGTCTCATGCTTATTTATTTGAAACATAAAAAAATAAACAAAACAGTCAAACGTAACAATGTTCATGAAGCATACTTTATTTACTGTAAACCAGATCCGTCTCGACTCATTCAGTTCTAAATAAGACAAGCACGAAAACGCAGGGTGTTTTGTTCAACGGTCATTTTCATCATGCACTGAGAATACGTGAGCATGTAAACAAAACGCACCTCATGTCAAGCATATTATTTTTAAGCTTAATCATGAGCTCGAAACCCTAGCTTATCCTAACTATCTTTGTTGTACACAGGGCACGGGTTAACCTAGCGACTGTTCGTGCTTTGCACTCGGTTCTATGAACATCCTCACTGTACCGACAGCGATGCACTTTTTCCCTTTCTTATGACCAACGTACTTGTAAGTCGCTTTGGATAAACACGTCATCGTAAACGGTGGTGCAGAATCCCGCTACGAGTGACCAGCCTCGACAGCAGGCCCCCGGCCCTGAGTCCCATTGAGCGATCCTCCTCCAGCCTTCAACTGAAGGAGGCTCCTCTTCGGAGCGCCGCCGGTCTGCCGCTCGCTCCGCTGGTCCGACCCCGCGCCCCGGAGCCAGCGCCTCTCTGGCCGGGCTCCTCCATCCCCCTCCTAGGCCCCCACGTCCCGTTGACCCCGGGCCCGTTCTGCAACACCTGCCTGGAGTGCAACTGGGATATCCAATGCAGCCTTTGAGACGGCACCAACTGCTGTGCGGGGTAGCTCTGGTGGTCCGGAGGGGGGCCCTGGGAAAACCCAGATTCCGGCTGCTGATTCGCCGGAGTCCTGAAATCGGTTTTGGCATCGGGCCGATGGGATTGCGTCTCTTTGGACGCTGCTCCGGGACCCCGATGATGGGGGTGTGCGGGGGATCTGAGACGCTTGGGGGATTGTGTCCGGCACCGGTTGTTCTGTGGCGACGGCTGGGCCGCGGGCCATTGTCTTTGGCTTTGAGTCTGGATAAAGAAGCCCTGTGTGTTTCCCTGGTTGTGCGCTCGCTGCGAGAGAGGCCTGTGCAGAGGCTGTGCGTCAGTGTCGGGCCTCGGCTGGGCCTTGAGGTCCTTCCTCTGCGACCGTCTCAGCGTGTCTAGGGTGACGGCGGCTGTCCCCGACTCCATGGCTGCTCTGCGGAACCTGTTGTAATCCGGGTACAGGCGTCCGCCCCCCGTCGCGGGCTTAGTCGTAGCTGCTCGGGGACTCATCTGCGTCCTCGAGGTGGACGGGCCGTGTGGGCTCCACGCCGCGTCCACCCCGGTGACGTTGAGTTTGTAGGAGCGGGAGAACGTCGGGTCGGAGGGCGGGGCGTGGGACGCGTACGGCTGCAGCGTCCGCCAGCGTCGCTCCGCGCTGACGTTAACGTCAGAGAGGCCGTGGTGGTCGACCTCAGCTTTGCCACGGTGCTGCGGCATCTCTCGGTTCCATCGAGACGGGCTCTCCGCCTGCGTCTGCGTCGGCGCTTCGTCCAGTGCCAGACTCATCACATATGCTTCCGTGCGGTTGTGTTCGACCTCTAACTCGGATAAGGCCGAATGGGTCGGATCCGCGGCGGTTGGGGTTTCCGCCGCCGCTTCCGCTTTCTGTCTGTCTGTGGTCCCGTTGTGGTCGCCGGTGGTGACCCACCTCTGACTCCTCAGCATGCTCCTCAGCCCAGAGTCAGAGGGGTTAGGGTGTTGGGTGGGCCGTGGCGCAGAAGGGGCCAGGGTCATCATGGCGGTGGGGAAGAGAGGTGGGACCGGCTGGGAGCTAAGGTAGAGCCGTCGGAACTCCTGACGGAAGGACGTCACCGAGCCGCCCTCCAGGAGGACAATAAAGTTCCGGTTGACCTTCCAGGAAAGCCAGGAGAAACTGCGGAGGGAAACAAACACACACAGGTTATGACACCAGTGTCTCAAAAAAGACCTTCATAACAACACTAAAGTGGATTTAACATTATGTTTTTCTGAAGGTCTTATTTCATTCGAGAAGCTTCAAGTGACACGTTTGGAGTCCCTTGAAGCTTGCTTGTATTAATTAGTGTTTACATTAAAAAAAATACTTTTACTTGACACTGGTAATCCGAGTCAGGCAGAGAGCAATCTAACTTGGGGTAGCTACCAAAAAAGATATTGTCCTGCACAACCTAGCATCATGTAAGTAGAACTGGACAGAGTATAGGGATCAGAAATGAAAGTTTAGTATTTCTTAGTGGTTGTGTGAACAGTTTGCGATGGAAAAATATATTATGTTGCTACCTTTTAGTCATATAGGCTTTGTTTTCCTTGCGTGTATAGTCTTGCCACCCTACTTTTCCTCAGTGCCATCTATGTATTTATTGACCCTTGTGCTTGGTTCAGCCACCTGACTGCTGGAGGGAATGATGTCATCAAAATGTTAACCTTTGTGCTCTGGTCAGCGGTCCTACCGTCCTCTGAGTCAATCAAAATATTAATAACCTTTGTGCTCTGGTCAGCTGTCCCAGCTTCCTCAGTGGCATCTAAATGTAAGCCCTCTGCTATGGGTAAGCAACCTGCCTTCCTCAGAATCAATCGTGACGTTAACCTTTCGTGCTTGGGTAAAACGTTCACAGGACATCCTCTTGTGCACTCTTCTGCTCACTGAGTCACAGGCAACGCTGTGTCTTGAGTAAATATTACCTGATTTGATTTTTGACATCTGCAATGTGAAACTGAAAACTGATAAACTGTATAAAAAGCTCTGTCAACCTGTGCTCTGGACTCACTCTGCTAGAGAGGAGTCTAATGTATGCGTGCATTAAACCTAGGTTCTATTTGTTCTGCAAGTGTTGTGGGCTTTTGGCATTTAGAAATCTCATCTTTCCTAGACGCAATATCTGTTAAAAGGAAATTGCCACGACAAGTTCCAGCACACGTAAACATCAATCATCAAAGTTCTTTCTAAACGTCGCACCGTGTCCTGAAGCTCCAGAACAAGGAGTGCCTTCGTTCCTACCTGTAGCAGCCGGTCAGAACCCGGGTCCAGTCGCTGATGATGAAGGTCTGAGCGACCTGCCCGCAGAGCCACCTCCCGGTCTTAGTGCAGTAGCCCTGTCCGCTGACGCTGCGCACGGACAGCCTCTACACACACACACACACACACACACACACACACACACACACACACACACACACACACACACACACACACACACACACACACACACGCTATGTATTGGTTGGCTGATTTAACGGGTGATATTGGCCTATAACAATCATTATCGGTGTATGTTTGCTGATAGGAAAACTTTTGAAATGGTGTCAATTTAAAAGTGTTATTACCTCTATATAAACCCTCTACTCTGGTGGTTGAACCTCTATCCATTTACAGACTCCCAACACTAACACTTTTACATCATGTTCTGTGTGAAGGTTAGCAGATCCTCCCCACACTACAGGTCATTGGTTCCTTTAGCTAATGGTTTGAATGCGATGTTGCTGTCGCCCAAAGCATTGCTGGAGGGCGAGCCGCCAATCCCAGGGACCAGCTCAACCCAGTTTGGCCAGATTTGGGCCAGAATTCCCGCCCAATCCGGTGCAGGCAGGGTTTCCAGATTGGGCCAGGATTGCCAGATTGGGCCAGATTTCCTGCTGAATCTGGAAACATGGCCCAACCTGGCAACACTGTCCCTACCCCCAGGATACCATATATATATAGAATAACGGCCGATATTTTTATATTTTGAATATCACCGATATATCGAAATCGATAATTATTTACTCCCCAATATCGATACCGGATTACCGGCCCCTACAATCCAGTATCAGTGGGGCTCTATTAAGATGTGTTTGAAAAGAGTTAGTATAAATAGTTAGTTAGTTTAGTTTAGAAAAGTGTATTTTTCCTATTTGTGTGCATGAGGAACCAATCTACCTTTGGGTACAAAATAAAGTAACTACAACTTGAACTTCAACAGCTGCAGCAATAGGTGGTTAACTTCCAGAAGGCGGTAAGAGAGCAAAAGACGGAGACTCACGGGGAAGTGTTCGCCGCTGACATTCAGGGTCAGACACATGTCCAGGAACTGCTGCACGTTGAGGCGGTCCAGCAGGACGTACACACGCACGTTCCTCAGGGCACACGCCTCCAGAATGTCGCACAAGAGTTCCACATCACTGAAGGTGTCCACCACTACCACCAGGGCCTAAGGATGTCAGACACCAAAGAAGTATGGGGTTGTTGTTACAAACTCTGAAAGCCTCAATCTTCTTTTCATTTCGAGGAACATACCAGAGCACATGTTGCTGGATTTGGCCAAGAAGATAGCAAAACTGGAACTTTGTGGGGTTAAAGGGGCCGATTTTTCAGAAAAGACATAACGCCAGACATGCTACCAAAAGAACAATGTTTGCGCGACGTGCACACACGCACGCACGCACACGCGCGCGCACACAGACACACACACACACACACACACACACACACACACACACACACACACACACACACACACACACACACACACACACACACACACACACACACACACACACACACACCGTTTGAGCCTTTCGGATCTGCTCTCTGACCAGGTCCTTCATGCTGCCCTCCCGGATGTCTGACTGGAGAAACACTTCCACGCTGGTCTGGCTCTGCTGGTCCGATCCACTCGGCTCCACGCCTCAGTCGGGGAGAATGAGAACATTCAAAGGACTGAAGTAGACGGCATGCCGCCTTTAAGAGGAGCTCATAATGCAGAGATGTTTCGTTAAGTTATTCTATTAAGATTTGGATATTTGTGTTCTATATTCTGCAGATCTATTTAGTTAGACTTTTTTTGCTTTGCGAAACATGTAGGAAAAATGAACTTTTGCTCTGATCAAAGCTGGGAGAAATGTAGCCTTTAAACTAGTTAAGCCACAATCGTTTTTAGCTTTGGGAGATAACTATATGGATAAAAATATATATTTTCATCTACTTAAATGTATCCTATTTCGTGTTTAATTTCAGAGTCAATTCATGTAGGCCTAGTATTGGTTAGTTACCATTCTGACTCCCGAGGGGCAGATTGGGCTCCAGGGTGGCGCATTCATCAGCGGTCTCTTCTGAAGCAGAGAGACGGCAGAGGGACAGCGGGCTCCGACACGGCTGGGAAGTCCCGTCTTCATCTTCGCCATCTACCGTGTCGCTATCTGTTGTTTAATGTAATTTCTATCAGATGCAGGACAATAGCTCATATGTTCCGTAAAAATAGGGGAATCTATTCATTCTCTCGACAAAAACACAAAATATACTCGTTACGCACCTCCGCCCACGCGTCCATCCTGTTGATTCGTCAGAATGTAACTCTTCTCCCGCTCCGACAGAAAGTCCACCTCGCCCTCCGTGGTCAGCAGATCCCGGTAGCCCTGTACGCCGCCCTCCCCCATCAAGGCATCCACGGCCAAACGCTGGCTCTCGCTGTGACTGAGGTCCAGGGTCGGCGGACCCCCTCCACCTCCCTCACCATAGTTGGCGGTTCGGAGCTCCCGGACCCTCCGCCTCACTTTGCCAACCGGCTTGGCCCTCAGATGGGACAGCACGGAGAGGCCGTGTGGGTCCATGGCGGTCTGTTGAGACAGTTTACCAGATAGAAGCCCCACTGTTATTTTAAGCCTATCCCCCAAAGAATCGCTGGGACCATGAAGGGGTTTCCTGGATGGAAAATGATGGGGGGGAAAAGAGGAAAAACAACAAGTTGAACGTGTCCGAATTCCTGTCCTGGTGGAAATCCTTCGTTCAGCCTACATCAGGGGTCTTCAGATGCGTGCTGTCCTCCATTGACAGAACACATGGGCTCGATTAGAATACCCTGTGGCTGTGATCCAGGGGAATCGCTGATCCTTTTGATTATGCCTATTCCGTTTGAGGTTTCTTGATCCTGTGCTGCTGTTAGTCCATCAGAGAGAACATGGAGACTCGTGAGAGATTTTTTCAAAACTGTTTCATGGGCAAAAACAAAATAGTTGAAACGACTTAATTTTACCCTTCACCACACAATCTCTGTACTTAAATTGATGAAAAAAAACAAAACACCCAACCACGTTAAGGCGTATCCTTTCACTGCTGCGCTCAGCCCTGAGTGCCTAAAGCCGCTGGCGTGCAGTCAGTCAGTCTGCAGGGTGCCATAAAAGTCGTATTACCTGCCTGCCTATACCTGTCGGCCCGTGCAGATACGACGGCTACTTAAGATGGATGGACAGATGTGAGATACGGTTCCTTATAAGAAAAAATAAAAAGACAATTTGCAGTTAGGGACACAGTTGGGAAAATCCTTATGGTAAAATATTTTCATCCCAAACGCCTACCACGTTGTGGTTTCGGTTGTGTTGTTGTGTAGAGGTCAGCCTACTTACTTAATAACTAGAAGAGTGAATGTTTGCAAAGATGTTTTGCACAAACCAGTAATTTTTCAGAGCATGTAGGGCAAGCTATTATCCTACCCAAACAAAAGCTGTTTTTGGTTTGGTGTGTCTGTTAGGTCAGGTTAAATAAATGAGTTTAACAAACTGGAAAAAAATGGAAAATACATTTCCCATTGAAGGTGCGACCCTGCCCATCCTCGAGGCTGACTTGGAGAAAGAGCGCATGTAGCCGTGTGGAGATCTGTGTATTGGAGCAGGGACAGCCCGCAGCTCCACTCAACACCCATCCATACGGACAGACACTGAATAGCCGATTTACCGGCTCCGACAGGTTAGACGTAAGACCACATTAATCACGCGCTCCTACTACCCAAGGCGACGTATGATCAGATTAATCACGGGCCCCTACTCATTAAGGACCGTCACAGTTAAAAAATGCGCTCATACCATAACCCGCCGTCATTGTCAACTAAACTAGTTACACACCGGACGTCTTTTAAGGTTTTGAGACCCACTGACTACATTGAAAGATCAGATGAAAGGTATGCAAGTTTCTTTTTTTCTTTCTTTCTTTTTTCGTGTATCTATTGCGGTCAAAACAAACCAAATTAGATCAATTTCAGAATATGGTCATCATAAAAGGGCGGAGTTGACACATTTAATTTTAGTGATGAACTAAGGGGCTAAATTGTTTTGGAACTGGATGTCAGTGCATCAATGAAATCATTGGGACATACACAAGCATTCAAAAGTATTAATTCAAAGAATAAAAATAATCCATTATTTTTAATCAAAGTGTCAAAATGTCCTCACAGCACAACACAAAATACATTAAATCTAAATGACGATAAAAAAACATGTTAAAACAAATATTTACAGAAATCACTGAAACCACGGGATGTTAAAATAGCATTTTAAAGTAATTTAAGTTCCCATGTCTCCGAAAGCTTCTTGATTGTCAAGACGCAGATAAGACCCCCATGGCATAACATCCTGCCTGCCTGGCACAAAGCCCTGAGGCTGAACTCCTATATGATGTATGGACTCCATCATCCACAAGCACGTTAAGGTGAGGCAGAAGGTCACTGTGGGGCGGGTGTTGGTGACCAGGCTGCTTGTGAGGAAGCAGCAGAGTCGCTGGCTCCTCCTCTTCCTCCCCGGGCCTGAGCGCTGGCGAGCTTCCGCCTCAATTCCCGGACGTCCCTCATCAACTGCCGCTCGCCGCTGTCCAGATGGGCCCGGCCGCGGTCCAGGGAAACTACCAGGACAAATCAGAACCGACTGTTAAAACTACGAGGACAGATCAGAACCAACTGTCAAAACTACCAGAACCAACTGTTAAAACTACGAGGACAGATCAGAACCAACTGTCAAAACTACCAGAACCAACTGTTAAAACTACGAGGACAGATCAGAACCAACTGTCAAAACTACCAGAACCAACTGTTAAAACTACCAGAACCTACTGTTAAAACGACAAGAAAAAATCGGAGCTAACCGCCTAAACTTTAAGAACAATGAGCTCACTATAAAAACTACAAGAACAAGTATAGCTCAAAACTACAATTACAACCAGAGCAACTTTAAACACTACCATCAAAACCAGAGCTGTCCTAAAACTACACAAAAATATCAGAGCCAACTCTAAAAACTGCAAGAACAAATCAGAGCAACAAATCAAAACAGCCTGAGTCACACGATGCCGTGGTCGATAAGTTAATAAGTATATTATTTGCGGGGGAATGCCACTTACAGTTGGTGGACGTGCTACCAGGAGGGGATGGGCTGTTGAGACACAGGCCGCCGCCGCCGCCGCCTCCCGCCGGGCTAGCAGTAGCAGTGGCGTTAGCATGAGGTTGAGGGACGGACGCCCCAGCACTGGGTCTCAGGGGAAGGCCTCTCGTTGGGCAGGGGGACCTCAGGGTCACCGGCCTCTCAGGGTCTACATCAACGCAAGAGCAACTATCCAGTTAATACAATTACAATTAGGGCATTTAGCAGACGCTTTTATCCAAAGCGACTTACATCGGTTAATACACACATTGACACACCGACGGCAGAGTCAACCATGCAAGGCGATGTGTGTGATGTTGACGAGTTGGTTGTACCAGGAAAGGGAGAACTGGTTCAACAGGGGTGAGAATTTGAAATTGGAAAATGGAGGACATTGTAACATTTGAGACCGACGTGCTCTACAAATGTAAGTATAATTACACACATTTGGTTGGTTTTTCAGTACAACTACAATGTTTAAGGCTGTATCCGACCAGTGTTTTTAATGGTGTTAATTCTGTAATCAGTTGGTATCAAGAACGATAACGTGAATACTGCTAGATCGCTAATAGGCTACAGGCGACTAACGGAAATGATCAAGCAGAAAAAAAAGAACACCACCGAAGAAGAACCGTCAAACTGCAAACTCATTTCCGGTAGGTGTGCGAAGGCTGTTTTGACAGTGCACTGTAGAAATGAGAGCACTGCGCCTATAAGTAAGTGTACTGGAGGGATAATGAGGTGCACTTAGGTAGGTGCGCGATTTCAGACACAGCAGTTGTTTTGCTTTTTTGTATGTTGTGTCTGTGTGTGTTGTGTGTTGTGTGTTGTGTGTTGTGTGTTGTGTGTGTGTGCGTGTGTGTGTGTGAAAGAGATAACCTGTGTTAGCAGAGGTCGACGGCTGTGCTTCTTCCTGTAGCTGTGCTCTGGCACTCATCACTTCGTCCCACTAAACAGCAGCACAGCAGAACAGGGAGTTGAGACGCAACATGCTCTGACTAACCAATACACTAGTTGGGATTTTGAATCGCTGGTTACAAACACCCTCCCTCACCTTCCAGCCGTGCATGTCTCTGACGGTGTTGAGCAGTCTGTGCTGCTGGCAGAGGGTCTCCGTGTGGACCTCTGCCAGCCGCTCTCTCTTCCTCTCTCCGTCCGCGGCCAGACCCTCCATTCTGTGGCCCACCTCCCGCTCCCAGTCCCTGTCCACGCCCAGCTGGCACGCCTCTGCCAGAGACTCCTCCAGGGCCTGCAGCACAACGTGTTCAGGTAACCGTTTTATTATTACATTTACACTCGGCGGATGATTGACTCATTCAATCACAGTAGCTACAAATTAGGTTGTGTGTGGTTGTGTGTGTGTGTGTGTGTGTGTGTGTGTGTGTGTGTGTGTGTGTGTGTGTGTGTGTGTGTGTGTGTGTGTGTGTGTGTGTGTGTGTCACTCCTGACCTGCAGGTTGGTCTCGGCGTCCTGGAGCAGGTCCCTGTTATCCCCTTCGTCTCTCTCGGCCCTCCTCATCCTCACCTCCACCTCCTCCTCCACCTGGCGTCCCACCCTCACCTGCTCCTTCAGGAGCTCCTGGGGAAACCAGAGAACCCCCAAACATGGGGCACCGTAGGATTCAGACCCCGCCCAGACAGAGTGCGGCCAGGCCGTGTGACCGTGAGGTATCTCCGTGGCCTGCAGTCTCCCACAGGGGGGGGGGGATGCTGCCGGCGGGCCCCAGCTCACCTGCTCCAGGAGCTTCCTCTGGGTCTCCAGCTCTATCTGGCGGATCTCCAGGTCCTGCACCGCCGCCGCCGTCTCCTGCTCCCGGAGGTCCATCTGGGGGGACAGGAAGCACCGTGGGCTAAGGGTACTCAGGTACTTTATGGGGGAGGGGGGGGTACCCAACCGAGGGCTTTAGAACTCTGACAGTTGACATCTTGCCGTTCAACGACTGAATGGCAAGTAGAGTCCCAGTATAGTCCCAGAAGTCACAGTATAGTCTCAGTATAGTCCCAGCAGAGACCCATCAGAATCCCAGAGCCCCAGTAGAGTCTTAGAGTCCCAGTATAGTCCCAGCAGATTCCCATTAGAGTCTCGAGTGGCAGGAGGCTGATGAGGGCAGCCTTCCGCCTGGCCGGAAGCAGGGGGCCGCGGCCCTATTGTGTCCAGCAGGCCAGCTGTCCAGGGGACGGGGAACTACGCATGCAGGCGTTAGTCATAGTCATTCCTGAGCTCGGTGAGGTCGTCCGGCTCGACCCTCTCTAGATATAGGATCTAACAAAGCAGGGAAGCCACGCTCTCCTTTCTGTCTTTTCCTCCATCTTTTGACGTTCTTCTGCCGATCTGAAGAGGCCTGTACGGTTTGACCTTTGTCTTTACCCTCACAGTAGCAGCTTTGTGTCTCCGTCTTCACTGTCTTTTAGAGTAGTTTCTTTAAATATCAAGACAATTCTCTTGTATGAATACCATCAGCATATAATATATGTTCGATTTCAGAAATGCTGATAAAAACTGTACAGTAACCGGAAGCCTGCGGTGAAAATGGACACAGATGTGCGTGTGTACTTGTGTGTGCATGTATGCCTGTGTGTGTGTACCTTCCTGCTGATGTCCCGGTCCAGTTTGTGGAGGTGGGAGGCCCTGAGCTCCTGCTGGTGGGTGAGGAACCTCCTCCGGGACGCGTCCGTCAGATGCAGCTCCTTCAGCTTCATCTCCCTCTTCATCGCCCCCAGCCTGCCAGCAGTTCACAGTTCACCAGCCACCACTAGATCCACGAAGACCCACGTGTGTGTGTGTGTGTGTGTGTGTGTGTGTGTGTGTGTGTGTGTGTGTGTGTGTGTGTGTGTGTGTGTGTGTGTGTGTGTGTGTGTGTGTGTGTGTGTGTGTGTGTGTGTGTGTGTGTGTGTGTGTGTTACCTTGTCCTCTGTTGCGTTAGCTTTTCCTCCTCCTGGGCCAGGATGTTTCTGCGCTGTTCTTCTGCCTGCCTCAAGAGCTCCTGTCGAAACGATTATTATTACACCTTATTTTTCTTATTTATTCCTTTTCAATAGAACATTGTATAGTTCATCCCATGAAGAAAGACATTAAGAAGCTGCTTTGGACCTTAGAAAGCGCCTTCATGCGTGACTTGACGTCTAAATGTAAATAAGAAGAATGCACCAGATTCTGTCCACCCACCCGTGGCCTTGGGCTGTGTAAGAAGGAAGGAGTTTAGGAGAGGTGTACCTCTTGTGCGTAGTAGGCCTCCTCGGACGCCTGTCGGCGGACACATTCAGCGCGCAGCTCCGACACAGCCTGTCTGTTGGACACGCACACACACACGAAAGGATAGCCCTTTTAGTGCTACCAATCCCAGACAGGGGAGGTGGGCGTCAACGCAGCGAGAAAGGACGACAGCAGGGATAAAGAGAGTCACACATTTCCCTTTGAAGCAGGAATCAGACAGACTAAGGCCCAATCCCATTTTCTACCCCTTACTCCTTCCCCTTACCCCTTCAAAACAAGGTGGAGGGGTAAGGGTAAGGGGTAAGGGGTAGAAATGGGATTGGGCCTACAGCCCTGGGAGGGTACCTCTCCTGCAGGTACTCCAGCTCCTGCTGCCTGATGCGCTCCCGCTCCCGGCCGTGGTACTGCACGACGACCTCCGGGTAGTGGTTGAACACGGGGTACTGGCCCCGCGTCAGGGGGCTGAAGGCGGCCAGCAGGCCCCGGGGGTGGATGGGGGCCGGGGTGCTGGCCGTCAGGCGGTAGGCCTCCTGGACCAGGGAGCCCATGTCCAGGTTGTTACGGTGGTGGAAGAAGTACTGAGACGAGAGGACGGGGGCACCGGGGGAGGGAGAGAGAGGAGAGGGAGAGGGAGAGGGAGAGGGAGAGGGAGAGGGAGAGAGAGAGAGACAGACAGACAGACAGAGATAGACACAGACAGACAGACAGAGAGAGACACAGACATACAGACAGACAGACAGACAGACAAACAGACACAGACAGACAGACAGACAGACAGACAGACAGACAGACAGACAGACAGAGAGACACAGACATACAGACAGACAGACAGACAGACAGACAGACAGAGACATGGCATATGCGTTAGGAACCACGATATTCAAGCTACTACTGGCCATTTCAGACCTGATCCAACTCCCACAACAAACAGATTGATAAAGAAGAGCAACCGCAGGGTGGCTGAACTTTATTATCTATAATAAACTAGGGAGGAACCTGATTTATGCTATCAAAGTTTGTTTTGGGGGTGGGGGGGAATAACTGCATCTCCCAAGTCTTCTTTCCACCAGTTGAGTTGACCGAGCGCGTGCGTGCGTCTCTGTGAGTA
>NC_044058.1:23442959-23500459 GCF_902167405.1 Gadus morhua | reverse complement strand
CAAACAAATACACATTTGAGGGGTTTCATGGATGGGATGCATGTACTGCCACAGCTTACCTGTTTCTACTGATGTCAAAGACATAGATGTTGCCATGGTGATCCCCAGCAAGGAACGACTCCCCGGTGGTGTCAAAAGTCACATGGTGGAAGCGCACGGTCTTGCCCTGTTTGCCACTGCGGACTACTGTTATGAATAGGCTAAGAATGACAAAGAAAAGGCACAGGATGTGAAAACATCATGGTAATCAAGTATAATTTATATGTATATAGTTAAATACTCCTGACACCTAACTCAGAAGCCTATACTAATTGAACCAATCTATTGTATTGAATTCATAAGAATTACTTTTCTTTCCCCATAATAGCCGATAATAACATAATTGGCAGTGGTACATTAACAAGCAAACCAGGGCGCCTTTATTATCTGGATGAAGTTGCGAACAGTTGAGGGCTCGCGTCTCTAACAGCGTATGAATCCTTTAAACAAATTTGGAAGTACATTGAATGATACATATCACATTTCAATTGAACAAGGTGGAATAAAACCATGTGCTTATAAACGATAACAACACAATGCCTCAACAGTAGTCCCATTAAACAGACATTTGAAACCTAACCTTACCACTTGTTTTGTGCAGGTTTTCGATGCCATATTTTCCCTTCCTCTTTGTTTCCAATGTCAGTCACCTGCATGTTGATCAACTGCGATGGTACAGAAGACTCTATCCACCTTTAGAGGTGATAAACCCGTCTGAATCAGCGAGGCCTATTTGATAGGACTCCAAATCCCCAGCCTATCCAGTGGCGGAGTTAAAAGCGCGAAATTTAACAAGACAAGTTGTATCTTTCCACCTGGAGGGCGGAGAACTAAGTTTTAAACATAGTTTTACAGCAGAAGTTAGAATAAGGCCAGTTGTAAATGTTGTACAACTCCCTTTCCTTGTCAACTTTTTTTAGAGCTAGCTAGTTATTATTTTTATGATTTTAAGGCGGTTATGTTGTCGCATTTAGAGTACGTCATGTTGATCAACAAAGACATGCATTATGGGAGATGATGTTCACGGTAATATGGTTTTGGTCGGGCTTCAAATTAAAATGTTTATTTATTTTACTTTGTTTAAATGAAACCGTATTAATGTTGACCAGTGTGTATGAAGACATTGAGAGAATGATTACAACGGGTTGTCACCGTGGAGCTCAAACATGGAGCTGCATCTGTACCATGTGGATGCATGAAACATAATAACTCACCTGACCAGAAATAACAATTTAAATTACAACAAAATGATAAGTTACAATTTCTTCAAACTAAACGCCTTTTACAAGAGCACATTTTTTAAAGCAGGTGTGTAATGTGTTTAGATATTCAATTCGTGATTAATTTCTTAATTAATCACGCCCACACTTGTATTAAAAGCAAAGACACAGATATTACATTTCCCATTTGTGTTATGTATTTCTAGGAAAACGTATCATCACGTCGAAAATTCTTTGTAGAAGTAAATATCTAATAGGATCGCAATCCACTGTAACACTATAGAAACTTTTATTGTTTAAGACACAACCGGAAGTAGGTGGTGTTTCGTTTTGCAACTTGACGCGGACGAAAACAAGGTAGCCTTGTGATTAGCCACGTCATGTAAACTTAGCGACCGAGCAGCACTTGACGTGATACAACCCTGTTTCGAAACTAAGGATTATCTCCTTTTATAATTCAGTATATATTTTGTTTAAACGTCCGTTGTAGAGCTTCTTGGCTCTGATCATATGGAAATATGTCGGACATCGGGGACTGGTTCAAAAGCATCCCCCTTCTAACCAAGTATTGGTTCGCTGGTTCGATTGCTGTTCCCTTGGTCAGTAGACTGGGATTTATTGATCCTATGAACCTGATCCTGTGGCCGGCTAAATTCTTCGGTAATTTTCAAGTAAGTTTTGGTGCTCAAGTCCTGTGTTTCTGTGATTGTTCTTTTCTAACGGTAGCTATTTGAGGAATACTAGGCTAGAGGCTACCCTAGCAAGGCTCGCAGGCCTTGGGAGATGAACAGCCAATCAGCGATGAGCACGGTGACCCAGGATTGGTAAAACTTCCGGAGTCTCCAGTATATATATATTTATCTCTTAAGATCATCCATGATCACAGTCAATATTATATTTAGGTATCCATTTGTTTCTACGAAGATGTTTGTCATCACACACTTCATCTTTATATAAATCCTAAACAAACTTTGTAGCTCGACGTTTAGGACACCTGTCCTTTTTTATATTTTTTCATCTGCACCATATCATATTTATTGACAATCACACGTCAAGTCATCAACGTTTCAACATTCATCCAAACGGCTTGACTGTGAAAAACAGACATTCAAGGATGTAATTTCTATTAAATTAAAAGAGATATGGTTCACAATATTCATAAGGAAGGCCTACTTGATAATGAATTACTGTTTTGGTTTATAAGCTAATAATGCATCTCACCCCACAGATTTGGAGGCCTCTTACGGCAACTCTATATTTCCCAGTGACTCCAGGATCTGGGCTTTTGTACCCGGTCAATCTCTACTTTCTCTATCAGTACTCGAGCCGGCTAGAAACAGGTAGGCCTTAAGCAATCCTTTTTGTATTAATTTCTAATTATACTTGTGTGGTGCTAACCTGCTTTTTCTGTTTTTTTTCAGGAACATTTGATGGCAAACCAGCGGATTATCTGTTCATGCTCCTCTTCAACTGGCTTTGCATCGTTGTATCCTTTTTAAAATAACGAAAAACATTGAAAATATCACAGGCAGAGAGTGCACCTGCACTATGTGCTACCTATTGAAATACTCTTTAACTCTTCTTATCCCCATTGCCATTCAGGAATATCCCTCAGGTGTCTCTCCCTTTAGCGATCAATAACACACATATACACACACTATAATGTAACACACCATTACAACAGCATGGTTTGCTATCCTTAACAAATGGATCCCTTTGGTCACATCGTTAAAAGTGATTCAGTGGAACCGGGTTCACGGACCGCTTGTGAAACTATAAACATCTACCCAAACAAGGCTTTTTGGGAGACCGGATTCCTCTATGGTGTTAAAGCACCAATTTTCCGGTCCTCCGCGATGATTTCACAATGTTTATTTTTATGCTTAAAATGTGGTTTACCTTAACCACATGCTTGTAGATAACCGGCCTCCTCATGGACATGCAGGTAAAACTCCTCCTTTCATTTAGATTTGCTGCGTGGTCATAACTTTATTGTACAGCCCTAAAGGTTTTCTATCTACTGCTTCTACTGTAAAGTCCACCTCGACTCTGTATAGCCACCCTCCCCCTTCTGGCCACCATTGTACACTGTATTGTGTTGCGTTGTATTGTATTATAGTACTTAACTGTGTAGCAACTGCAGTAGCTGCTATCATTGCTGTGACACGGGGAATTGTTGTACTTGCACTTGGTTCTATGAACATCCTTTCTGTACCGACAGCGATATATTGATGCACTTCTTATGACAAATGTACTTATTGTAAGTCGCTTTGGATAAAAGCGTCTGCTAAATGCCCTAAATGTAAATGTAAATGTAAAAATGATTTATTCCAAAGGACTTATTCATGGATGGCTTGGCCCCTGCTCTGCAGTTGATGCATTTATCACCACTCCACTTTTAATCAACAATATTCTGCCTCATTTTCTCTGTAGTTGCTAATGATCCCCATGATCATGTCAGTGCTGTATGTCTGGGCCCAACTAAACAGAGACACGGTGGTCTCCTTCTGGTTTGGAACGCGATTTAAGGTACTGCCACACTCCAGGGTTCACTTGTTTAGTGTTATGTCTCAACCATTTTTTGAGTAAACCAATTTATTTGTTGATGAACTATGCAATAGTACCTTGATTGAAATGTCATTCCCCATCGTTTTTCATTTTTATTGCATGCTTTATTTGTTTCTCTCCAAAAGGCTTCTTATTTACCGTGGGTCATCCTGGGCTTCAACTGGGTCATCCAGGGCTCGTAAGATATTCTTTACCCTCCTCTAAATGTTGATAACCCTTTGAGTTAATATTGCATGCAAATAGCGGTATGCTGGTCAGAGGAATGTGTCCATGAAAGACTGAAAATGTCAAAGTCTATGATTGGTGCTTCCGCAGTGCCCTCTCAAGCACCAACATCGGGCGAGTGGGCCATACCCATTGAGGGTTGCTGTTGTCAGATAAATTGTGTTTCTGAAGCAGCGTTGGCCAACCGTATATGGTTGGGAGCTGGTGTGTGCGGTAGTGAGGTTTATCAAAATCCAAAAGTGTCGGTACACTTTTTGGATTCGGATGATTGTGGATCCAACCTTTTGAGTTATGGCAACCTTGCATCACAGTTTCTCTCCTATGGAATCTGCTATTGACCTGACAATACTTACAGAAATAGATTAATGTCTAGGATGTTTCAATAGGGATAAGAGAGGAATAGGGGATAATAACTGAAATTCCCGTCATTTTATCGTTTATTACTTGACGAAATGCAAGTGAAATGGCGTTATGTACCTTAAATTCTGCCGTAGTGAGTTCTATCTTTCTTTGTGATGTTGAATCCCTCATGGTCCATGATGTATCCCTCTCTAGGATGGTGAATGAGTTGATAGGGAACCTGGTGGGCCACCTCTACTTCTTCCTCATGTTCAAGTACCCCATGGACCTGGGGGGACGTGCCTTCCTTTCCACGCCAGAGTTCCTGTAAGCCAATGTTTGTTGTTGTTGTTGTTGTTGTTGTTATGTATGTGGGCGGGCACTCATGAATCATTGTCATTCAAAAACAATGTAACCCAGTGTTAAGAGTATCGCAGGGATGCAAACTGTGTGGTGGGACTAGACTAGGCAGTTCCCCAAAGATGTACCAAACAATCTAGTTTTAGGGTCGTTGCCATGCTACGTAACATGTAGGGAAAAAAATGCTTTTTGTGTCAATCACTTAACCAATAGAGAAATATCTACGCATAGGGAGAATAGAACGCTTATAATATTAATGATGACAATGACTTTATGATAGAAAAACTCAATCAAACCAAAAGATAATTCTCTGTGCCGTTCCTCTCATGATTTCTCCATCGTCTTCCCCTCTCTCAGAAAGCGGCTCTTGCCTGCAAGAAGAGGCGGGGTGTCTGGCTTCGGAGCCCCGCCCCCCAGGAGGGCGGCCCCCCAGGAGCCCGCCGCCGGGGGAGCGGGGGGGGGTCTGTTTGGCCGTAATCACAACTGGGGGCAGGGCAATCGTCTGGGAGATGATTGAAGGAAAAACAAACAAAAAATGGGTTTTTGGGTGGGGTAAGGAGTTGTTGCCCCGACTCAGGTTTCTGCCACTGACGGTTGTGTGTGTGTGTGTGTGTGTGTGTGTGTGGCCACTTTAAGGTGGTTGCTTCTTTGCTTGCTTCTTGCCTGCGGAAGGAGAAGAAAAATCGCTTTTCGACGATGATTAGAATCTAAAATGTTTCGGGAGGAAAGGACGGATTGCGGTCGATTTGGAGTTATAAATAAGTGCAAACTTGACCACTACAAGTCCAGAAGTCTTAAATGGAGGAGAAGGCAGGAAGTTATTTTGAGGAGGCAATTATTTTAACGGAGAAACCGCACACACTGTTACCCGAAGGAATCTCTCGAGGGTTGCTCTAAACACAGTAGGAGCGCCAGCTTCTACCAACTTAGGATTTGTCAAGTGCTATGCAGATACCGTTTTGGGCAAAAAGGAAATTGATATTTTTTTGTAAAACATTTTTCAGTCACTCATGTTTTCCATCCCCTTCTTCTTCGCTCTTCCTCGTTGCTTGTGTGTCGCTCATGTCATGCCAAGTTGTGAACCGGTCCATGTTTCAGCCACTGGTTAAAAGAGTTGGTTGCCTGTGTGCAGCCAGTCTCACTGTACTCTGCTCGCATCTTCTGTCCTGTTTCATCTGTCCCTCCTTCTGATGCCATATCCGGGGACATTTAATAAGACAGGTTGTGGAGGTCATACGCTGAGGAACGAGCGAGTCACCCAGCTTGAAGACAACAGGCTGATTTTTTTAAAATAATATTGGTTTCAGGCCTTGTGTGCCTGGTCACTGTATAAGTCTTTTGTCACAACGAATTTGTTGCAATTTTCAGCTGAGAAGGGAGAAAAATAAAAAAAGATTTTTGGTTTGTAAATATATCCATGTCTAGTTTTCTTTATTAACGAATGGTTTCAATTGCCAAATTGTTTTTGATCATCTGAAAGTCTTAACAATTAAAGCTGAGGTAGGTAAGATTGAGAAAAGAAGGAGAAAGATGTTGAAAGTGGTCCCAATATAATGCCTCCAAAAAATGACAATACGTACAAAGTCGTGTACGTACAGAGGCCGGGGAGGTCTACCAGAACAGAACATCTTCCAGAGCCTTTCCCTCCATAATAGCGGACGGATGGCTATTGCATATCGTACAAATTATTCAAATGAAAGCTTGAATATTACCAACAGCAACAGGTAATTAACCCAGCATGGTTACCGTGCCACTATTGTCGGAAAATCACCGTTCATAAAAAAGCAAAACTCTCCCCTTAAACCTCAGTCGTGGGGATAATTGTTTTAACTTGTATTTTGCATTAAACAGCAGTCCTAATGGAACGTAGTTGTAGTTAAAACAGTCTTGTTAGAAAATGGAGAAACAAAGAAATTAATTAAATCTTAAGTCAGAAAATATAAACTGTTTGATCTTCAACCTCTAAATCACCACTGCATTATCAACCTTTTTTTATTCCACTTAGAAATTGAACATGAGGAATACATTTAATAAACAATATGGCAGCCAGAGTGGAATGAGTTTCACTGACACTACTAAAAAGATGAACATATTGGGATGATTTACCCGTGGTAATTGTGCCTGAAGGCTTTCCATTAACCATATGCAACCCTCCTTAGTGCAAAATCCCAACACATTTTGTGCTTAGGTCAATCAACTAATGTTACCGAGACTTGTCCTTTTAGGAACTTGTCAGGCAAGCATCAGAAGGACGATTATGTTTAAGGCGATCAAGGGCATAAAAAGCAGATATTTGAAGGCAAACAACCTAATTTTAACCTAATAAATGATCAAATGTTATGTTTTGGCAACAGGCCAACCGTACTAGCCCCAAGACTGTCCTGTGATTTGCTTTGTGTCGACTGAACCCAAGTAATCAAATACATTTTTGCGACCTTTTGCAAAATTCAGACAATACTAGTTTTTACAATTGGTTGTGTATTTATTGACCTCCTGTGGACTTGTAGAAAACAAATAAAGCAAGCGGTATTCCACAGTAGCCAAATGCGAAGGAAAAACAGTATCCCAGATACTTGTTTGTACATTACACTGAAGTAGCAGCAATGGACATTCAGCCAGCATCGACAGCCATACAACCAGAGCTTCAGCAGGGTCGAAGTCAATCATGAATCCAGGGCTCTTTCTTTTCTTTGGAAATTCCTCAAATGCCTTGCGAAGTATATTATTGTATGTATGAAGTAATGACGTAACATTAATGTCAGTCCTACCGAGAGAAAATCTGCAATCGTTACTGCACCAAATCTTTTTTTTTTTTTTTTTATATACGATTCAGGAACATATGGAAATCAAAAAAGCTTGAATTGCTCATTTTTACCCAAGCCATACAAAAAAAAAAAAAAAAAAAAAAATGCAGTTGGAGATTATTATACATTTGTCATCCCTGTAAGCGTTGGACAGTAGATGGCAACATTTAAACAAGAAATATCCAACGGAAAAAAACAAAAGGCAGCATGGTGCGAGATAATACAGAAATGTCTTACTCTTTTTACAATGCATCATGTCTATAGTTGAAATAAAAAGATATATCGTCTAAAGCCTGTTGCAACAAAGCACACAGCTGATTGTAAAGGTAACTATATGAATACAAAAACTATTGTTCACATGTGCACATTCATTCATTTGACTGCAAAAAAGTCTACCGTTTTACTTCCATTTGCCTACCAAGAGTGCGTTGTTTTTCTTTGTTAATACTCTGGCCTGGTCAAACCTTTGTTTTTCTGCTATTTAATACACAAGTCAAATTATGAAGAAGACTTTGGACCACGGGGTGACAACCAACTGTAACAACTAAAGCTCTCAGGTGATTGGATGGCCTGTTAGGGTAAAAAACTGTTGATACCATGGAAACAACCAGTTAATACCATGGAGACTTAAGTGCAATCTATTACCACTGTTGATACGACACCTGCATTTCAATGTTTTATCAATTAACAAGGTGGTACTCTATGAGACTTCTGAAAAACACATTCCTTGTTCTGGGGGCACTGTTCAAAGATACTTCTTAAAAAAGAAAAGAAAAAAACGTAACAAAATCTTCCCTCACAGCAAAACTATACAAAGCCTTTTTTTTTTTTTGCAATACAGAAAATATGTACAAGGGTTTAAAAAAATTGTAGTGGTAGTAATAGTAGTAGTGATAATAGTAAGAGCAATGCATCAAGTCCAGCTTTGGCACTCCATCTTCTGTCTCGGGCGGGGCACGAGGAACTTCCGTAGATACCCATGGGTGATTCTTGACTTCCATCACTGGCAATAAGGCAAAAAATGTATTCCTTCCAGAGTTGCCTAGTATGCTCCGAGCCCCGGCAGCCAATCATCTCCCCCTGAAAAAACAAAGCAGAAAATACGTCATAAAAAACAAGACTTACGACAAAGCACATCAAACCCGTTTTCATTATTTGACAGACCAAATCAAATCATACCAAGTCAAAGTCCTGACATGGAGATGGAGATGGATTCTAAGACAAACATTGAATCTGTGTTTTCTGTCGAATCGCAAACTCAAGACTGGACACTAAGCGGGGCACGGCGTTCCCCGACGTGGTCTGAACGCCCTGCGAATGGTTCCTACGCGGTTCCAAGGACCCAGGCTCGTGGCCCCTACCCACCGTTCAGCCAGTGACCCTCGCGGGCTGCTCCAGGGGCAGTATCTCCGTGTCAGCCGCCAGCTTGGGTCTCTCCACTTGGCTGTCGCTCTCCTCCCCCACCGCCACCATCACCTTCACCCACCTGTCGGGGACGCGGACACGCAGAGCACCGTGAGAGGTAGACCCGCCCGTTACAATGCATTGGACTGGCCCGACACGGAGCATGCAGCAGCAACCAAGCACGCAACGATAAAACGTCCACTTTGGCTTTTGTAGGCTTTTGTTCTTTTACCGGTCAAATGTGGAAATTGAAACTATTAACACATCTTTATAAGCATTGTATAGACTGTGATGACCGATTCATAAATTATATATATATACTGTATATCTATATTATTTTTTTTCTTTACCCTTTAATGTTGTCACACTGTAGTCAAGACAAGAATTTTCTATCCTGAACGAATACGGACTCCAACATTTCTTGTACATTTTTCCGTGGTAAATACATTTCAGATGCTCATGGTGCATGGTAATACGGACTGATACAAATGGTTTGGTTGTGATAACGTTTTCACTAAAACGTTTTCGGAAGGTTCGCAATCCAACAACTCTGCGGTACACAGCGTCCGTGTGTGTTACGCCCTCACCTCTCTTTGTCGGTGGGGTTGATGCTGGTCTCGGCGGGGTCCGCCCGGCTCCGGCTCAGGTCGCTCACGCTGTGGCCCAGCCTGTCGGTGAACCACTGGACCAGCTCGGGCCCCGACAGCTTGTTGGCCCCCGACCCGGCCTGGACCTCGGCGGGGCCTTCTGAGGCCCCCAAAGCTGGAGGAGAGGAGAGGAGAGGAAAGGATAGGAGGAGAGGAGAGGAGAGGAGAGGAGAGGAGAGGAGAGGATAGGAGAGATGAGGAGAGATGAGGAGAGATGAGGAGAGAAGAGGAGAGGAGAGGAGAGGAGAGGAGAGGAGAGGAGGGGAGGGGAGGGGAGGGGAGGGGAGAGGAGGGGAGAGGAGAGGGGAGGGGGGGAGAGGAGAGGAGGGGAGAGAGGAGACGAGAGGAGGGGGGACGAGAGGAGAGGAGGGGAGGAGAGAGGAGGAGATGAGAGGAGGGGGGAGGAGAGGAGAGGAGAGGAGGGGGGAGGAGAGGAGAGGAGAGGAGAAGAGACGGGTGTTTACAATTTCACACCGCGTGCCTCAAAGCAAGGGCAGACTGTAGGTTTTCGAAACACGTTGTGTCATATTTGTTGAAATTCTCTCGACGTCTAGACAGCAATACTCAAATAGAATGCGCTGACAAAAAAAACAAACAAGAAAAACAAACAGACATTGTGGTGCTTTAATTAATTTAAAAAACGTATAGCAAATACCATCTAAAAACCCATGTAAAGTCAAATGCTACTAATATTTCAATCGTTTCATGTTTTAATATTAGGGTTCAGCTCAGCTCCAATGTCAAAGACTTGTCTTTTGGGGGTTCAAGACCCACGTCTCCCCCTCGTTAACCTCCCCCTCCACCACAGGACAGTGAATCCAACCCCCGGGTCCCCGTTATCCACCCCCTACCTTTGACGCCCCTGGCCTCCTGGTGGACGGCGTCGGCCTGCGGGGGCGGCTCAGCGCCGCCGCGGCCGTTGTGCTCCGGGACGGCTCTCTGCAGCGGCTCCGGGGCGGCCCTCTTCTGCTGCAGCTGCTGGGGGGGGGGGCCCTCCATCCACTCCAGGCTCTGGCCGCTCTTCAGCAGCGCACGGTGGTCCTTGAACCAGCGCACGATGTCTGTGCGGCCCAGGCCGGTCTGCGCCTCCAGCTGGCTGTACTCGTCGGGGGACGGCCACTGGGTCCGGCTGAACACCTGGAGGGGTTAACGGTGGGATGGGGTGTGAGGGAGGGGGTCGGTGGGCGTGTTGCGTCACTTGGTTGTCTCGTCATGTTAGGCGAGCCCCTTCAGTGCCCATTTGTCAAATCCCTCCTAAAAACTCATTTATTTTCTCTTGCATTTAATTCCATACAAGTTTTATTGTTGTCTGTGTCCTTTTGTTGTGCTTTAAATAGTTTTTAAGTTATTGGAGTGTTTATAACTAGATAGTTTGATTTGGACACCACTTTGGTCAACTGTTGTTTTAAAAGAGCTCTAAAAAATAAACTGGCCTTTCAGCGACAGTCGGCGGGGATTTCAAAACCAAAAGCATTCTCAAGTACATCGGACTTACAGGAATAACAACAACAACAACGACGACAAGCCTGCGGGGACAGACAAGAAAAGTCGTGGTCCCCAACCCCCCCGTGCTGCCCTGGGTAATACACGCCGTTACACCGGTACCTCTCTGAGCAGCGTGAGGCAGCGGCCGGTGATGGCGCCCGGGCTGGGGATGGCGCCCGGGCTGGGGATGGCGCCCGGGCTGGTGGAGGCCGAGAGGAGGGGCGGGCGCGGGGAGGAAGAGGAAGAGGGGGACGCCGAAGACACGGCGAGGACCGGCGGCGACGCCGAAGACACGGACAGCAGCGGCGGGGGGAGCGGCGTGGACGCCACGAGCACGGGCGGCGGAGAGGAGGAGGAAGAGGAGGAGGAGCAGAGGACTGGGAGCGGGGGCTCAGGGGCACCGGACGCCCCGTTGACCTTTGGCCCCACGCCGCCGCCACCCCCCTCCTCCTTCTTCTTCTCCACCAGGGGGCCCCCCCGAGGGACGGCCCCCAGGTTGAGCAGGGCCTTCTCCATGTTGTCCCGAAGCGCCCGGCGCTCCGAGAACCAGCAGTCCACCTCCGTCTGGGACAGCTTGGTGTCCCGGGACAGCTGGTCTGCAGGGAGAGCGGGCCTCGGTCAGAGAGAGGGTGTGTGTGTGTGTGTGTGTGTGTGTGTGTGTGTGTGTGTGTGTGTGTGTGTGTGTGTGTGTGTGTGTGTGTGTGTGTGTGTGTGTGTGTGTGTGTGTGTGTGTGTGTGTGTGTGTGTGTGTGTGTGTGTGTGTGTGTGTGTGTGTGTGTGTGTGTGATCACTTGACTCTACCACTTGCGGGACCTGCCAATCATTTGATTAAGATTCGCAAGGACACCTTCTTTAATTTCCCGGGATATCGTAAATTAATTTCTGAAACCATCTTCTTTTCATCGCATCTTCTTTCAATCAATGCAAATTAAATGATAGAATATGTATTGCAACTTAGGCTAAACAAAATCAATGTTTTTTCGGCGGGAAGCCTATTTCTTTATCTATCCAGAAGCAGAAATATGCATCCTTAAACATACACAGTATATACACACACATACATGTTTACAGCTTTTCCTATCGATCCAAAATAACGATACTACCGTCGTAGTGTAACAAACACTTCAACCACTCCTCATATGAACCAACATTGGGCCGACGGCATGCGTTCCTCAGCCGTCGCGGTGCCCTGGTTGTGTGTGTGTATACCGTGTAACCACACCCCCAGGGCCGCCTTAATGCACGGGCTTACCTGGGCTGAAGCCCCAGGGCCTACGACGACCAGGGGCCCATCATGAGCTGGGGCCTTTAATATTGGCTCATGATAGGCCCCCCGATCGGCGTAGGTAGGCCCAGGACAATCCGATTTTTTGTTTTTGGGGCTTACAAAGATCAGAGGCCTATCATGAGCCGAGAAAAAAGGGGGCCATTAGTGGTAGCTGGGCCCAGTGGCCACAGTTGTCTAAACCCCCCCCCCCCCCCCCCCCCCCGGCCCTCACCTAGCTCCTCCTCCGTGGGCTGGCTGCTCCTCTGGAAGCTCTCCTCCAGGGCGGTCAGCTGCTCCGAGGTCTTCCCCTTCACCCGCTCCAGCAGGGGGAAGTGGCTGGGCACGGCCCGCGCCACCAACACCTCCCTGGGGGGGGGCGCCGGGTGCTCCGCCTTCACCAGCAACGGGGGAGGAGGGGCCCCTGAGAGAGAGAGAGAGAGAAGAGGGGGGGGGGTTAACATGGGAAGGGGGCCGGAGCTGATCCGGACGTAGCGATGGCTGTCTCTGGTGTCGCGGTCGTGCTGTAGCGGCCAAATCGATCCTAGTTTTAGTTTCGTTTTCACCGAGGGACCACAAACCCTAGTGGTAAGCACTCGCTGTCATGCGTTCACGTTTTTTTTTAATCGCTCATCGGATTCAGCAGTGAGACCCAATAACAGCGTGGATATAAATAGGCATGTGTGGCATCACTCCTCAGTGCGATGCCACGACTCCTCATCAATAGCGATGAATATTTGGTTGCCATTCATTTTCTGTGTGCAGGCTGGTGTAAACAAAAGCAGACACAGCACATGACACCAGCTTTAGTCAAATTATCTTATGTCCTGCCAAGCGGGCTGAAATACGTCTAACGATTGTGGGGGCTCAAACGATCAGTTGACAGCTGACAGTTGTATAGAGTAAACCAAAATGCACAATGACCATTTCAGCGGTGGTCAGAACACAGAAAGGAGAACATCTAGTTACTCCACGGACGATGCCCAACAACGTGCACAGTGTGATGTGTGTACGCTACCTTTGATGTTGAGAAGCCGCTGGTCACTGAACCACTTCTTGATCTCCCCTCTGGACAAGCCGGTAGTCTCTATTAGCCTGTAGATCTGGCGACACAATCAGAGGCTTAGAGTCAGAATCCAAAATGGCCGCTCGCAGTGTTGTCCGGTGTGTCTGTTGTGCGTCCCGTTACGTATTTTAAGCACATAAGCTGCGCCCACATAGCAAATAGGAAGCAGGATCAAACATAAAAGCTGTAATATCTACCCCAGCCACAGAAGGCAGCATCGTTAAGACAGACGCGGAAGCCGCAGCCAAGACGTCACATGGGCCACGCCCACTTCACATAGGCCACGCCTACTTGGTCAATTTGCAGCACCCGGGGCGAGAGGAGGTCAGAGACTCATAGGGGCCCGCAGAGAGCCTCTGGCCTAAGCCCGGGGCTCGAAGTAGCTCTCAGTATTTCTCTCTACAAGTGTTAGATACAATTCCCTCCCTTTTGCTTCAGTTACCATACCAAAATAATTTAACAAATAAAGTGAGTTAAAAGCGACCTGTTTCAAACTACTTTCAACAAGAGCACGACAGTCCTAGCACTTAATGTATGTCGTATTTAGTTATAGTGCTTAGTTATGAAGCATCTTATCCGAGCTGTCTTTGTTGTATACGGGGAATGGGTAAACCTAGCGTTTGTCAATGCTTTGAACTCGGTTCTAGGAACATCCTTATTGTAACGACAGCAATCTATTGCTTCACACTCTTATGACAAACAAGCTTGGATAAAAGCGTCGGCTAAACGCCCTGAAATTAAATGTCCTTTTTTTTTTTTTTTTACACATGGCCTGTGATCCCTCACCTCGTCTTCCTCGGGGAACGGGCACTGGGTGTAGCTGTGCCGGAGCAACGACAGCTGCTTGGCCGTCTTGTGTGGGTCCAGGGTGAAGCTGAGCAGCTTGGTGGCGGCCACCTTGGCCGGGGCCAGCGGCGCCTGGATGGTTTGGATGATAGAGGGCCGCTTGATGCCGGCGGTGATCATGGGGGAGGACAGGGGCCTCTTGAGGGACTGCACCACCTGTGGGAGACGGGGAGAGACGAGACGAGACGCTGCTCCGTCAGTCCTACAGGGGAGATTCAGGCGTAGAGGGCGTACAGGGCGGTAGTAGAAGTCAAAGAGGACCTATTATGCTACTTTTCTGGTCTTAATCTCTTATTAATGACTCCTATAGCGCAACCTGACACGAATCACAGCACAAAAAACGATGTCGATTTTCGGGAAACTCTGCCTCTCATCTGGGCCCTTTCAGCCTTCTCTGTCAACGCTCGGTTTCGTCCTTCTTTGCCCCCTCCTGCCAACCCAACTCTGTTGTGATTGGTTTACTTCCTTGAAGCGCGCGCGCGCGGGCAGATTTGACCAGGCATATGGGGGCGCGGCAGGAGTGCCTCTACGTAGATGATTTCCCGGAAATGTGAACAAGTAAATCGCAAACGTTGTTCCGAGTGTTTAGCGCTCTGCACAGCCAGCCCCGACTGTCAGCAGGGAATACGTTGAAATGTGTGTACGTCATTATTTGACACTTTAGTATGGTTAAACATGACTATCAATCATTATAACAACATTAATAGGTCATAAAAGTCCAAAAAGCATAATAGGTCCCCTTTAAAGAGATACACGACTTGAATATGAAAAAAATAAAGACAAAGATGAAAGAAAATATGCATAAAAAATACAGAACAAGTCCAGTCAAACTTAATTAACAGTTCCCTCATAAAAGTCTCAAGAGACAATGCTTATCTAATAAAAAAAACAATCAGTGAGTGTGATAATAATAATAAAAATGTATTTGAAGGCACTCAAGGACACACAAAAGTCATTATAGAGAAGCAACGATAAGACATTGAAAAATGATTAACCAATCGTAAGAGACGCTGAGCGGGCGCACCTGGTTGGTCAGGGTGAGCGCCAGGGGGGCGCAGGAGACGGTGGAGCCGTTGGCCACGGGTGTCAGCACCAGACTGGTGGTGCCCAGGAGGTGGCAGGGCAGGGACTGGAGGGAGGCCCCCAGCTGGCTGCTGACCTTCACCGAGGAGCAGGAGGAGGAGGAGGAGGAGGAGGAGGAGCTGGTGATAGAGGTGGGGTGGGCGGGGGAGGGACGCGACGAGGCCAACACCGTGAAGGTCTGCGCGGGGGCCGAGGTGATGGTGCCGTTGAACATCTTCTTCCTGGCCTCCTCCACCTTTGGTTGGTGTTAGTGGGGAGGGGGGGGGGGGGGTTAGTTATTTTAACGTCATTACCCCCGTTATTCACAGAAACAATGTACACCATTTCGATTAAAATCACATTCAGTCATATGTTATTCGTGAGCCTTTAGTTAATGATTAACTAATCAACAAAACAGTCGTATACATTTGTAGATGATTCATAAGTGCCATGTAAAGGTCCCCTCTTTCACCACCAGGTGTGACGTTGAGCCATTCCAAAACCCTATGGTGACATAGGGTGAAGGGGAAGTCCTCTGAGCAGCTGACCGCCCTGGAGGAGCGCTTCCAGAGGAGCAGCCAGCCCACGGAGGAGGAGCTAGGTGAGGGCCTGGGGGGGAGGGGAGACGAGTAGTCCTGACGGGGGCTGGATTCTGACGGCCATGTTTCATATTAATCGCATCGAGTCAACAATAATTTTGGCGAGGTGTTTTTCAGCACGGTATAACATTCCACTTTGGTAAAACGGTCGCCGACCGTCTTCTCTGTGCCAAAAATACCGCTGCTTCGGGTTTTCCTTTGATAGGCGCGTTGAGAGGAGGAGCGGGCGAAGCAGCTGTTTGTAAGAGTACCCGCGCACCACTGGCATGAATGCGCGCTTGCCTCTGTGTGTGTGTGTGCGCGTGTTCGTGTGCGTATGTGAATGACAGTGTCAAGAGAGAAAGAGCGCTATGAGGAGATGAATGAACGGAACGATATTTATAATTAAGAACAAAATCGCAAGAAAGCGGAATCAATTTGTGGTGCTCGGTGTTGATTCTGTGGCACTGCGCCACAAATTGGGTCTATGCATGGGAAACACTTCAGATGACGTTACGCATGATGCATTATAACTGCATGTCCGGCGTTTACCGTCTACGTGGTACATACCTCCTCGGGGGACCAGCTGATGCCCTGCTTGAGCCTCTGGGTGGTGAACCACACCTTGATCTGCTCCTCGGGGTGCTTGGAGGCGGCGGTGAGCCAGGACAGCTCCGCCTGCGTGGGGTAGGGGAACTTGTTGAACGACGACATGAGCGTCAGGTTCCCGTCCAGCGAGGGGTTGTACTTGGTGGTGTTGAGGGGCACCGCGATCTTCGGCACCTGGAACCACACACACAGGGATCATGGGTCGCTTTCTGTGGTTGTTTTACTGTGATGGGGGCTGGTGGGACTCACCTTGGGAAATCATTCGTTCACTTGGTTTAAAAAAGGTGACAAATTATACCGCCAGGTGTGAGTGTGTTTAGCCGTAGAAAGCCGTTGTGATCCGCCTCTTCTGACATCACAAGTGGGCGTGTCCACCTAGATGTTTGCTGGATGGATCAGTCTACCAGCCGACCCAGTGGACTGTAGCTAACGTTGCTCGTCTATCCGGCATACATCTAGGTGGACAACACGCCCACTTGTGATGTCAGAAGAGGCCGATTTTCAAAACGGCTTGTAACGGCTAATCACACCTAGTGGTATATTATAATAAGTCACCTTTAACCTTGGGAAATCATTCATTCACTTTGTTTAAAGTTGTCCTCAAGTTGTGATATCTTCCATGTTCAGGTCATGGAAAATATGAGCTATTGATAAGAGCTTTAATAAAACTGTACATTGCCAGAATGTTCTTCTACTGAAAGTCGCACAAAATTAGAAGCTTATTTCCGCGAAGGAAATATGTTTCTAATAGATAAGCAAGAGAATTATACTATGAATTAAACAATGGTCTACACAGCATAGGGAACATAAATTGTCCTCTTTCTCTTGAATACAACAGTGAATTTAATAGTATATCTAACAATGCCATTCATTTGGACCTTTTGTTTATAAAACATATATTAAAAAAGATAAATTAAATACACAATAGTCAGTGCTTGTGTTCTCACTTAAGAGAGGAACCCCAGAAACCTGCCTGCCATGTTTCATTAAATAACACATCATACCATTTAGAAAGTTATACTTATATAATGAGTGTAATATTTCATGGTCTCCATCTCCCTATTACATCCAGTTTTCGCGGCCCATTACTGCTGCAAAAGGCCTGGAAATGGTTCTCCTCCATCATGTTACGATGAAATCCCGTAGAGCATTTTGACAGCATGCTGATTGTTAATAATCATTTACATCCCAGCTCGGCCCCCTGAAACATGTTACTCTCAGCGGTGGAGTCAGTTCTTCAATGGGGGGACGACTTCCACACAGAGACTTTTAACATAATAACATGCACACGGTAGTCTCGCACGCACGCACACGCACACGCGCACGCACACACACACACACACACACACACACACACACACACACACACACACACACACACACACACACACACACACACACACACACTTCCAGGAGGCTGGCTTAAGGTGAGGGCAGTCCTTACCTGGGAGAAGTTGGGAGGCCGCTGTAGTGAAGGCATGATGTGTGACGGACTGTCCCCCTTCAGGAGGCTGGCCTCGGGGATGAGCACCGTGCCGTTGACGTTCACCGCGTTGATGGGCTTCCTCAGTTCAGAGGTCAGGTGCCCCAGGTGAAACTCTGTTCTTTTAATATCCGAGGAGGACATGACTTTGGGCTTGGCGAACTTGACGCCCGTGCTGGCCTTGCCCAGGCCGCCCTGCTCCTGCCCGTTCCTGAAGGCGGCGGCGCCGGCGGCCGGGTAGGCCGTGTTGTGCACGGCTGCGTTGGTGTTGTTGTTGTTGTTGGTGGTGCCGCAGCCCTCGATGGTCTGCTCGAGGATGGTCTGGTTGTTGAGCTTGACGCGTCGGAACTTGAAGTTGACCTCGCCCGGGTGGCACTTCTCGTTGTGCTCCGTCAGCGAGTCGAACTTCTTGGTGTTGAAGTTGCACACGGCGCACAGGTACAGCGGGTTGAGGATGACGTTGGGGTGGCTGGCGTCCACGTGCTCCTTGAACGCGTTGAGGTTCTGCGTGGAGAAGGGGCAGTACTTGCACTCGTAGCCGCCCTGCTGCGGCTGCGGCCTGGGGGTGGCCGAGGCCTGTGATTGGTCGGGAGGCGCCGGGGAATGACCGGATTGGTCCGGAGGCTCTGACGGGGGCTGCTTCGGCGCGTTGTCCGCCGTCACGTCGGCGCCCCGGAATGGCTTCTCTGGAATCGTCTGCCATATTAAAAAGAATGGATCTCAAGGTGTGACCTTAATAGTACGCTCCCAGATTGGTTCTTTTTTTTAAACTTTAAACAGGAAAGTTGTGCACAATGTTTGTTTTACAGTGTTTATTTATAACGCCTATTTGAATTATGATATGTGCACAGTACACATGGAGGCCAAATACTGCAGGCATACCCTTAAAATACACAAGACCAGTAGGCAAGACGATGATTTTATCGTGAAAGGTTAGAAGGGTTTGGAACATTGTTATCTTACTTTGCATCGGCGCCTAAAAGAGGGCTCTCATCATTCGAACAGGGGTGACCGATCTCATTCTCCGGGGGGGGGGGGGTCGGTCCACATACCTCCATGTCGTGCGAGTCCTCATCCTCGTCGTCCATCTCCACCAGGGTCCGGTCTGGTCGGATCATGCAGGGGACGGACGCCTTCCGTCGGCTTGCCATGGCTAACCTTGACCCTGTTCAAGATCCAGGTGGACAGTTGGTTTTGTGCTCGGGCCAGAGACGGAGGGGGACAAAGTCTGCGGAGCAAGCCGACGCTCTGTGCCGTCACGTTAAAAGACGGGCCACAGGGACACAGGCCTGGGACTGGGCCTGAACAGTGCAGAAGACAAGGGGAGGGCGGGGATGTGGGGAAACGCAAGGTTTGAAAAGCCCAGGTCGGGGTGCTATTTTTAGGCAAACAATGCAGAGGAGACTGGGTCAACGCAACGCCGTGGAAGAAGGAGCGAGCGGGCGATCGGTCCTCCGCAGAACAGACCAGACCTATTGCAGACCCGAGCTGCAGTGAGAAGGCCTACTCTACATGGAGGAGGGAACGGGGACTCGTGCGAGGGGGCCGAGGGGTGAGCGGGTGTGCAGAGGGGAGGGCTGGTGGAGTGCCGAGGGCTGGCGGCGGCGACGGCGGCGGAGGGAGGCTGCACTGGCTGCCAGGGTCAGCTCCGGCGATGGAGGGCTTCATGCACCTTCATTACACAGGACACTCTGCATGGACAGGAGAGACGGACGGAGACAGACGGGGGACGGGTTAGATCAGGGGATCCCAAGCTTTGAGTGACACGGCGCAGATCTGTGGTTATTCACTGGTTGAGGAGGAGGAGGGAACCGAATCAAGCAAAGCACATCGGCTTTTGTGATAATGAGGCGCGATTGATGATCCAAGGAAGCCAAGACAATGAACGGAGTAGCTAGTTGTGTTTATGACCGTACATATGTGGTTTAGTACTACCTAGTTCTAATAACAATGCAGAATCAATACTCAACTAGGCTGATCTGTATGGAGCAAGTTCCGCATTCAACCCAGCATATCACTTATTCGCCAACTTCAGAGTTAGGATATGATGAAACACCAAACTAATGTCAATGTGCCAAATTAGGATCTCCAATTCGTTACTTGATTGTCCGCTTATAAAATGACATTTGCCACATTTCCGACATGACAATGACATGGGAAACAGGAACCTTGATATTGTGCCATTCTGATGGTAACTTACTTTCCTAATTCTTGAGTGTGTATGCTGTGTTTCAATAAATACAATTTGATAACTTCACTTAAGAGTAAGAGACGGACTCCTATCAGGAGTCCTAACGTTTGGTTGCCATGGCAACACCAAGTCAGTGGTTGCTGTATCAGCGATACCAACAATTGGCCTTCAACTTTGGAGAGGATGCAACTATAAGCTCTATGATAAGAAAGTGTTAATTTTAATCCTTACGTATCAAGACAAAGGCCATACAGCTAACAATTGCTAACCCTTGGCTATCCAATTATTTAACTGCACAGATCCCCACCTTAATGTACAACCATTTCTGACCTTATAACTAGACTTAACCATCTCTTGGTTAAAAAATACAAAATACTTGTTTCAACATACTATTTTCGGCTTTTAGTTTGGAGTATGTTTCCGTTAACACCTGTAGATCCCCATGGTATTTCCTAAATTCGTTTTGAGGTTAAGAAGCCAAAGTTTGTTGAAACTTAAAAATAATCCCCCCTTTATTCAAGGCCAGAATACTAAAGAACGTAATAAAGAAGAGCAGAGAATAGTCATATGTAAAGACAAACAAGCAGTGAAGAGCAGAGAATATTTAAGTGTTGCGCTAAACATTTGAACAAACAACCTCATGAGTTTAAAAAAAAAAAAAGTACAGAAAACTACCTCACGAATTAAAATATTATTGAATATTCCATATCGAAGAATAGTCTACAATAGAAGTGCTTGGTCACATATGGGGCTAGTCTGGAGACCAAGCCCTGAGGCTAGTGTCCAAGCTCTTTCCAGTGCCTCATTAAAGTTGGATGAATTCTGCGCCCAGCCAGCTACCGGCTGTCTGGCTCTCACTGTTGACCGGTTCGTCTGACTGGCGCCCGATATCATATCTTCTGAACCCTACATATTCAGCAATATTAAAAAGGACAGGGCTTGTGTACTTTCCTCTTGATCTTGTTGCAGAGATCCCAAGTGACACAACCAACAGCAGCCAGGATTCTTATTGAACTGTCTCATGCATGTATCCAGTGTTATCTTTTAGGCACATTAAAGCAAGCAAGTCACAGGGCCCTTCTTGCGCAGATCTGCAAGATAAATCCTTTGCAAGCTCTTCAGTCATATGTTTTTTTTACGATTTACACTTGAGGCAACCTGGAAGAGAGAGAAGTAGTCTAACCACAAGCATTTTTTCATACATTGGTCGCTATGCCAAATACATGAAACCTCAAAAGACACATTAAGGGGCGACCTGCTTAATCAAAAGGTGCTCTCAATATTAGCGACGGAAGAGAGTGCCAGTCCAATCCCAGATTCTCTGAATATTGGAGAATCACTTACTCCGGGACCTGGTGTCTATGTAACCAAGGTAACAGGGAATCAGCCATCAAGTCAGTCACGTTCACGTTGATAGATTCTTATCAGTGGCAGCCAGGGGTCAAGTTGGGTTGATTTGTTTGTGGTTACAGATTACGATTCTTTAGGATTTATATTTTCCCTGTGATAGCTAGTTTCTGATAGCCAAATTAGATATTTAAAACGGCCATTAGAATTAGATTTTCTAGTCCAATAAATACGTTGTAACCTTTCGTTTTTTGTCATTGTAGCCAGTAAACACTAGCTTTATTAAGCTTCCCATGAGTCCCAATGTATTTTAAAATGTGATAAAAATTTACAAATTTCATTCCATTTGATTTTAGTAATTTATATATTGGTAGAAATACATATTTCTGAACGACAAACGGTGTTAATTCCTAATGGGAGTATAGCGGCAGTTCGACGCGGTCCGTGTGGGAATCCCAGGTTCGTGCTCACGTGCACCGCCTGCATGTACCAGTGAGCTGGTAGCATTCCCTGGAGCACATTAAAAAACACATCCACCTCCACCAAAGGCACACCATCCAAATAATAGCCTGCTGAAACGCAATAGCTCATGTTAAAAATGGGATTGTTTCATATCACTACTGTAGATGTAAGCTTGGACGGCTGGATGAGCCACGTTCTTCCATCAGTGGGGGAGCTGCCCTTCACAAGGCTGACTCCCTCAGATTGGAAGGGGGTTCACACAGCACTTTTGGGTGGTGTGTGCGTGTGGGGATGTACAATTGGGCTCTACGCCACACTGGAGGTACGCAATTTGTGCACCCTGCCTTCCTGCAGTGGGTGTGGTTCTTTTTTTTTTGGGAGCCTTTCATGTGGCCGAGGATTGGTTTAGGGCTGACAGAAAGAGGGCGTATCCCTTCTCTGCGATTGGTTGATGTGGTGCAAAGGGTTTTTAATTTCTCTCTCTCTCTCGCCTTCTCTCCATTGTGTCGCTGCTCCCCTCGCCGAAACCATAAAATGGAGGGAATATATTAATGTCAATGCATTTATTATACATGGCAATAATAAATAATGTTTAAATGTCTGTGTGTTTCAAAATATTACAAAGGACAATTAAGATCTTGTATTTTCTTTGTAGGTCTTCAAATGATTATGAAGTATAAAGAATGGGTTTTTCAAACGGACACGACCTAAAACTTAAGGTTAGGCTTTGGTTCAAGCAAGGACACACGATGGCTCACGTCTGTATGGAAGTTACAGGTGTCCCCTGCTCAATGAATTTTATACAGCCATGGATATTTCATGAGGTTAACACATTTGTACGCGTCTAAATCTTAGGTCATACCAGTCCCTGATTAACAGGCAACTGTGTTTTGGCCCATCCGATTTTCAGTGAGTAGGGCTATATCGTGTATGTATTTACTATACATGCATGGTGCAGCCCTGCGAGGTATGAGCCACTTGGAGGCTCCACCAGGACACTGGCACACGGAGGATGACCTCGCCATTGTGTGTCGTCTTAGTCACCCAAACAACGAGGCAGGCGGAGATGGTCGGAAAATATCCAGCGCCACGCAAATCGACCACGTCGGGTGACATCATCGCAGCAGGGCTACTAAAGGCATGAAAACGGCATCGGATAAATAAATACACAACTGACTCCTCCAACCGTGAGTCACATCAGACAAGGAAAAAAAAAAGTGTGATATTAGACTGTGCACACACACCTAGTAGAGCGGTGTTTAGCCGCGGGGGTTAGTGTTTTCCGTGTATACGTTAATTAGTAAGACAGCGACGGCATAGGGACTCACTGCGGCGCAAGCCTAAACCGCGGTCCCCCTGCAGAAGTATAAATCACCCTTTAGTGTCATTTGTTTTTGCGCAAAACAGTCTATACGCTTTGAAAATGCCTGTGTTGTTGAAACAAGCAGGAGGCATGGCTTTGCATAGAGTATTTCTTTTATAAATCCTACAGGAACAACTATCAATCATTATTTTGACTCCAGATCTGTGATATTTTGCTTTGACTCAAAAGGTTAGCCTGAAGTAATCCTGTAGGCTGCCAAAAGTAGCTCTTGGGGAGAGTACAGACTAACGTTGTCTAGACAGAGAGGCACACAATAAGAGAGCAAAGAGCAAGAAGATAGCGGCATCCTAACCATTGTCAATGTCATATCTGGATGCAATACCACTTGAATGTAGTGGTTCAGCTGAGGCTTTGAGCCAAAGCATCTCTTACCTATCAACACTCAACAAAGTATTATAAATTCAAAAACAGCTAAAAAGAATAAACGATAATCTCATCTCCATGTGTATTGCTTCTATAATGCATCCGGGAACCTAATGACTGAACCTAATGAAATTAGCAAACGATACACTTACAGATTCCAACTTCAACCACTTCCACTGTACAAACCTATACTTGAAACCTTTTACTTGGTAGGAGTAGGAAATTCAAACCGTTTCTATCATGCGTCAAAATCCAGACTTGCTTATTATTTGCACATCTTGCCATCTTAAGAGGGAGGGAGGGGTAGAAGTATTCAAGGGGTCATGCTGCACAGAATACAATGCGCACCTCATGAATTCCAAGGCCTTCCAGCACTATTCTCTAAACAGGCTAAGTGTATTACCGCATTGTGTACAGTACACTCAGACGTTGTCGTCCCTGACACTGCCTGCATTTACTTATCTTGTTAACTGTTTTCTACTGAATTATTGTTGTGCCATCGCTAGCTCTCCAGAAACAAAAAAATCAGCACCATGGACAAGGAATGTCAATGTATCGATACACGTTATCAAATAAATAGATTTCCTTAAAACATATCTTATGTGGAATGCGATAGTTGTCAAGAGCTCAAGTCACTGTTTGGTGAATTTAACAGATGGCCAGATAAACCTCAATACCTAGTCCTTAAACGTGTTTTTATAATTAATGAGTCTATGTGCAGCTCTGTGGCGTCGTACTTTACATCCTAGAAGGCAATTAGCAGTGGATGTCAAGAAGATTGATAGAACTTGTTGTGTAGCTAGCTATGCAATATGTGAGCTAGCTATGTTGACCACGTCAACACAAACCTGTAGGCAAGACTGAACATTGCCTACTAACATTGAACATAACATATTTTACTGCATTCTGATGAACAAAAGCTTGACAATTGGAAAGTCCAACTTAATTTGCAAGATGCTCACAAAAGGGCTTAATTTTCTTGCAACTTGCAAACCTGCACCACAACGCACCTAAGGACATAAACTTATATCCATTGCATGAACCATTGTCCTTCATTGTTTAGGCTACTCCTATATCTCAGTGAGGATACAACATGTAGTGCAATGTTAATATGATCCACTTCCTATTATTCTGGCGGTATGCAAGTCAAATTAGTCTCTCAATACGAATATGTTCTAACCACTTTAGGAACCGTATGACAGATGTGTTATATCTTAACTGCTTTGATGATGCTATTCAATAGAAGATGAACAGCCTGCAAGGCAGTAGAGCAACGCTCCCAGGCCGCATCTAGTGTAATGTACCGAGTAATGTAAATAGACAGCCCACAAAAGTGACAACCGCTGGGTATCCACACTGACTCACATGCTTAAAAAGGCAAGCTAGTTACCACATTGCGTTCACTGTGGATGGATCCAACTGTGACAGTCCATCACCCCTGTCCACTACCTACCGCAGCTTTATACTACAGACAACATAACCGTATTCTCGTTATACGTCTCTAAACCCAAAGGCATGTTTCAATGCCCCGCTACCCCTCTTCCTCTCTCTTTCCCTTTCCGCAGTTCTCCCAAATCCTGTGGCGGGGGTGGTGGAGGAGGGGGGGGGGACCACTGGAAAGTCTGGGAAAGTGCGACGCGGTTACACTGCGGGAGAATGGATAAAGAGCTTCCTGAAAAAAGTTATCATTGGTGTTGTTTAGACTCTGGGTTCACAGCAGCCGTGGTGGTGCAGCAGTAGAGAGGTGAACCCTATGTTGGGTACGGCGTCGCCAGCACCGTGTGCGTTTCCGTCTGTCTGCAGCAGAAACGTCCGTGGTCACGAAGGGGGAGGAGGCGTCACCAGGAGCACGCCTACATCATCACGGTCGCCACGGTACCAGCCGAGAAATCAAAGTCTACACGTTACAGTGCACATAAAGTCGCTTTCACAAACCCCACAGAACCGACCTATGTGTAACCCGGCGTTGTCCGACGGTTTTATAGCCGGGTCCAGACGTTCGCGCCGCGACGCGGGCTAGAAGGGGGCCACAAAACGGTCTCCAAAAATGTTCCCTCGCCATCGACGTAACAACATGTCGGCAAAGGACGGCCATGTTTTGCTGGTTATGTCGACAGTGGGAGGAAAGTGAGCACGATGGACTGTCTCGTTCTCAATACTTCGGACCGCATACAATCAACTGCAGCGAAAACTTAGCAGGGGGGTGGGGGTGGGAAACACCGATGAACAACTTTGCTTAGCCGACGAGCACATACGTTGTTCCAGGGTGCAGGTGGAGACAACAACAGGGCAAACAAAGTTCACACGGCGAGACAAGTTAAAACACTAATACGGAGGCGCGGGGGGCTATGGCGGGGTCCCCCGCCGAGTTACAGCAAAGCTGGTCGAATGAGACAAAAACTAGACGACATGTGGCTTTGACTTAGGACACTTGTTTTTGCGCCGTCTCGAATAATACGTCAAGGAGTAGTTGGGTCGTTCCTACCTGCCCGAGGGGTCTGGCACGATGCTCGGACGACACGGTAGATATCCAAGTGGGAGTGTAAACCATCAGCTGGTCATGATAAGAAGTGTAGTATATTTAGACAAATGGGTAGCCGGGAGAGACGACAGAGCAGGAGAATCGCGATCACAAGGAGGATCTACGGCACAACCCACATGACCGCCGACGTCAGCGTACGTATTTGCATGAGGTACCAGGGCGCCTGTGTCCGCTCGCAGCGCGTCCATGGCGCGACGGGTCCAAAGTTCGGCAATTCGCGCCATACGTATGTGTCTGTACCCGAGCTCTGCATGAGCTGCCCTGGGAGTCAAGGTGTAGCAATGAATGAACAGTGTCTTGATGCTGTCAAGTTATTGCGCCGTAGGTGTCCGCCTCCCCCCTACCCCCAGCCAGCCTGGAGATAATGAAATAATAAATGAAGACCAACCCATAGGATGAAATGAGTCTCGGATGGACCCTCGCATCCCTACTACAACCTCTCTCTCTCTCTCTCTCTCTCTCTCTCTCTCTCTCTCTCTCTCTCTCTCTCTCTCTCTCTCTCTCTCTCTCTCTCTCTCTCTCTCTCTCTCTCTCTCTCTCTCTCTCTCTCTCTCTCTCTCTCTCTCTCTCTCTCTCTCTCTCTCTCTCTCTCTCTCTCTCTCTCTCTCTCTCTCTCTCTCTCTCTCTCTCTCTCCCCGCATGTAGTGGGTGTGTTGGGGGGGGGGGGGGGGGGTTGTTGGTTTAGTAGACTTTCACATGGAGGAAAAAAACAATGCACACTTGGTACGCAATAGTGACCTCCACCGGCCGGTTTGAACGTATGGCACACTGGTAGGTCTGTCTTGTCCTCAGATGGTGTCTGGAGGAAATTGCAGCAACCACAGCTGGGATGATCATTGAACCTCTTGTGATGACTTTGGGTTGTATTTTGCCTGCTCAATATTACTCACATAGCAGTGAAGCAACCTGGTTGGTATATTAAAGTATATGCATATTCTGACGGGGAGTCAGACCAAAATCCTAGTCCTAAAGTCCTGATCAGACGACCAACAGCGGTGTTGGTTTGACAAAACATTAGAGCTGGCTGATGCAGAAAATCTTAACAAACTAGAATGTTAAGAACAAATTGATCTGAATGATCCTAAAATTATGTATTATGAAGTAATTATTTTTGAATTGTATTTTTATCTTCAGGCATACCACTGGTGCCGCAGCATTTTTCCATGGATTTCTGCCAGATATCCCAGAGCACCCGAAAGTAGGGCTGTGTCCACTGCGCCTTCGTGTGTGTGTGTGTGTGTGTGTGTGTGTGTGTGTGTGTGTGTGTGTGTGTGTGTGTGTGTGTGTGTGTGTGTGTGTGTGTGTGTGTGTGTGTGTGTGTGTGTGTGTGTGTGTGATTTATAGTTATTGTTTGTTCAATGGTCATTTGACAATGACAGACATTATATTACATTATGGGCTTTTAGTGGATTTGGAAAACAATAAGGAATACACGTACGTCACTCCTCATGTATCTGACCTGATTTATGCAGGTTGCAGGATCATTGAATGACCATGTTTTCTTTAGCCATAAGTTACTTAGAGTTGCCACTAGATGGCAGCAACAGACCGTATAGTGGAGTTAGTGGGGTTATACCGGTATTTGACTTATTTTTGTATAAACGAAACACAACGCTGTTTCCTCTTTCCATATGATGTAGTTGTTTCTTGCAACTTACCGAAAATAGAAAGAATGAGTTTCAATATGAGCATAACTATGTGAACGTGAAACCAAAACCAGAACCCCCAACACTGACTGTGCTATCTGCATTTTACACTATGCAGATAGCACACTCGCCATGACTCACACACTCTGGACCATTTCCCTTCCAATACCCAGGTTCAACTGAGGCACAGCTGTTTACTATCAGGAGGGGCGAGAAGAAAGGACAATAGGAACGGGCAAGGGGTGGGGGTAGGAGAACAGAGAAGAGAGGACAATGGCATAAATAAATATTGTCTCTGTATTGTTACTTGTCCTTTGTTATTGATCTAACACAGGAGAAAGAAAATCCTTGCTATAGACATGTTGATTGGTGTAATATGCTGGAAGGCACGTCTGTGGTTTCTCACATTATCTATCCAAAACAGCCCATTTCCCATTGTGTAGTACAGTATGTTTTCAGTCACAGGGCAGATGACCCAAGCATTGGTCATTGCCAGTCTATCTGTGAAGACACACCTGTGAAGGCATAGCAGGTAAACAAACTAAGCAGCACGGATACCACACTACAAGGCTATGGAATATAACCATGGTAATGACACGGTTTAAATACAAATATAAAAAGGCCTATGAAGATCGCATGTGCAAATGTGAATTGAGCAAGGATTATGTTGACTCTCAGTAAATGGCCTATAGTAAGTAAGGGCAAGAAAATAAACATGGCTGCTGTCCACTTACTGTGGCCCATCTGACTGTGGAAGAACCTAATTGAATTCAGTGCAGTGGATCTGAAGGGTGACTGAGCCCACAGGAGTTTATATTGCCAAAAAGGAGTTTATATTGCTCTCTATGGGTTCTAAGACCTTTTCTTTTACTTGTCTTTCTGGGCTATTGGAAATTCATTGCGGAAATCTGAAAAGTTGTACTTCCCAATTTTGTCATGACACTTGTTATGACCAGAGAGCCATACTTATGCCTACAATGTAAGTACATCAAGGATTACTTTAACAAAATGGCTGTCGGTTGGTTACAGCAGCGCATGCTGTGAGATACTTGGCCACATGGGTGCCTAGTTGGCATGTAGTAGAAGGCATGCTGGGCGTGTAGACGCTCAGTTGCACCACAGAACCGCCATCTGGAGACTCTTCTTCAGAGCCTGTTCAGGAAGGTTCCACATAATTAGGAAAATATTGATACAAAAATGACAATTTTACCAGAGCTATTAACATGTCACTAATTTAGCAGATGCTTTGATCCAAAGAAGCAAGGAGACACACGATCTCCCCCTCCATCCCCCCTCCCCCGACACCATCCCCCGCAAAGGCAATTTTCAATTAAAGTATGAATTTCTAAATCAACAATATAAAAAAATGACATATCTGATTGGATATTAAGAAACAGTCTCAAACTCAACTCAATAACACAAACGTTATCATTACAATACTGTTTTGCCAGGACACTTTTATAAGTTAAGATCGTCTTATGCTCCCATATCATAGTTCTCTCAATATCTCCGTCACTTATGATCTTCTGGTCTGTTGCAACTTATTTGTTCAATTTTTTTTTTTTTTTGCCACACCATATTGAATATTTTCCCAGTCAAAGCACAATGCACAAAGCTTGGCCGTCTCATTGGCTCCCCAGGGGGGCTTGTAGAAAGGAAGGGGCCCGTTTTTGCAACAATTCATCACCACAGTTCTGTGAAATACTTACCCATGTGGTTTTTAGGGGTATTGTCACTTCACAAAATCCTTATATTACCGCAAAAGTATGCTTTTTTTTGTGCTTCTTTGCTATGTGTGTAAGAAACGGAAGGATTTCAGTGTGGATTCCTTGGCTGTGTGACGCAACTGCGAGTGTGTGCGTTGGGTTGATCATTTGCATGTATTGATAGACATGCCCTGTTCATCTGCTTGTGTGTGCATATGTGTGTGTCTGTGTGCATGCATGTTGGTGTGTGCATGTGTGTGTGTATGTGTGTATGTGTGCTCCTGCTACCTCAAAGGACCCTGCGAGCTAGGTTTTACAGAGCAACCAGTGTGTCAGACACACACACACACGCACACACACACACACACACACACACACACACACACACACACACACACACACACACACACACAGACACACACACACACACACACACACACACACACACACACACACACACACACACACACACACACACGTGGTTACCATTAAACCAGAGGCTTTCAAGACGAGAGGGGAAAAACGAGAGAAGAAAATAGAGCTTTGAGAGATGGCAAGGAGTAAATATTACCTTTGAACTAATATACTCCCAGATATGGGAGTCGCCTTGGGCGGTGGATCGCTAAGTCACATCAGCCTTCAGTGACAGTGAGGGGAAGTCAACCCAGTAGGTCAGAGGTGAAAGGAGGCAAATGGCAATCAATCCATCTGTGTCGCAAATTACACTTGAATAATGTGGAGTGTTGAATGTGCTCTCAGCACGGCGACTACATTTTGAGTAAGCTCACGCGTACGTTAGATGTTTGCCATCGTCTTCCACTGTTGGCGGGAGAGCTATCCTCACAGGAGTCATTTTAGGGGGGGGGGGCTCCATTCTGTGATTTATCATCAGGCAGAGGTATTTACTGATCCTCAGAGTTACTCCTGCTTCTGATTGATAGGGAGAGAACAGTGAGGACACATTGAACGGTCCTGCTGGTGTCGGTAAAATGTGAACTATCGTCGTTTCGAATTGCTAATGGTCTCGAAGGCCAATAAATTGAGACGATTCAGAAGAAGAGGGCTTCTGTACGTTCCGATTACCTTCTCGAAACGATGGCTTGATCCCACAAAAGACAACATTTATAGCCGTCAGACAACCATGATATGATGCTTTATAGGGACAGTTATTGTCTGAAGTACACTGATTGAGGTGCAGGGAGCTGCTCTGTTTCATTGTTTGGTTGTATCTCTCCCCCCCCCCCCCCTCACACTGGCTTGTCTAGACACAGACCTGAGTGTAGCTATACGTCGTGGTGACAGTGTACTGTCACAGCAGTTCCAAGCGTTTTAAGCCTCGAGCCCTTGTCTATCATTAAAGTACATGGCACAGACCACAGCACACAGATACTTATAATCCATTCCAAATTGGACTGCGTCACCGCTCCTTGGTTCCTCTTTCATTTTTGTGTGTAAACAGCGAAAGTGTATAAAAAAAAAAGGTCTCACTTGTGTTACATGCATCCAAACAGTGGCTCCGGGACAGTGCTGTAAACAGTGGCTAGGATGTATTTGGTAAATACCAAGCTCAATAGTTTAGACACGTTTTTTTTGTAGTGCAGTTGAAATGTGCAAGAGTGTGATGTCTGCTTCCTTTTTTAAATATATATATATCTCCATTTGGCTTTCCATCTGTCTTTCTGTCTGCTGGTTTTTCTGTCTGTCTGTCTGTTGATTATTTTTTTCTCTGTCTCTCTATCTGTCTGTCTGACTGTCTGTCGCTTTCTCTTTAATTCTGTGTCTCTCTCTCTCTCTCTCCCTCTCGCTCAATCTCTCTCTCTGCTACCTGTCTCTCTGTCTGAATTTCTTTCTTATATTTTGCTGTTATTTGAAGGACGAATGTGTTTACGAGGTCCTCTCTCTCATCAGCACGAGTTGATTACAGATCTTGTCTTTGTTTTGTCGTTTCACCTTTCAGATGTGCCGCATGAATGGCAACTTACTAAATGCAAAGATATATTTAGTTAGCCGCACGAAAAGCAGGGATGGCATGATTTAAGTCAAATCTTGCCTTGTAGAAAAGCTTTTTTTTTTTTTGTTACTCCATTTGACATTTTATTACACAATTTGTTAACGTTTTTGAATAATAATGGGGGATAAGTAGTCTGTCTCTATGCCGGGACCAAATAGTTAATTAAAATGTATCTATGTCTTTATCTGTGATTTATCAACTCATCATTTCGTACTGTAGGCTACAATGACAATATGCATCGCATACTAAAGGCAGTTTAAATAGTTGAGTATGTTTAATAGAAACAAACAAACAAACAAACAAACAAAAAAACAAACAAGGTAGCACATAAAAACTGCACAGAAGAACTTACACAATAGCTCTCCCTTCCTCACAGTTCCGCTTATTGTTTTTTAGGAGAAAAACAAAGGTGAGCACCCTACTGGGTGTGTTGCCTGTTAAGTAAAAAGCTAATTGGCTTGAAGTGGCTTAATGGACGGTGTGCCGTTACAGGCAAATGAATCAAGTCAAGCAGACGGGGGGAAGCTTGCTGTGAGCCAGGCCGGCGCTGCGCCACTCAAAGTGCCGATTTCGGGAAGCAGGATTCCTTCGACCTGACTGCCTACGGATGTAGTTTAGCACCATGCCTGAGTCACTCGGCCACTGATTCAGATTGAAAAGAATTGCTGAATAATGGGGGGGTTGGGGAAGCGCATGAATGAGTAAATATTTTGGTCACTGAGGGGGAAAATTGTTTCAATGCCAGATCCATTACCTCGCGGTTATTATTTGATGTGAGGTTTGGAATTTGGCGAGCTCGTCAATGTCGTGCTGACTTTAGTGTTTCATAACGAGCGCCGCTGCCTGGGGAGGGGGCGGGAGGGAGGCGGCTCTGGGGAGGCGGAGCCGGTTCTGTGGGCGGGGCTTATCGGTTCAAAACAGGTGAATGGATACTATTACCCCGCGCTCCGACCGCGTATGCATGCACCGTGGTCACCCCTACGCACACACAGTACCTTGCTGAGAGGCGGTTCAGCAGGTTGCTTCACCCACTATACCGCTAGCAGGCCCTCAACAGCTCAACGGGCTGGGGGAAAGGCATTGCTTCTTCTACTCTGGATCTGCTAGACGTGGCCGGTCTGCCTCAGGAGCTGTGCCTCCACTCCATAGTGTTCCCAACAGTCCCTGGAAACACAAAATGCAGGCATCAGCTCAGGTATAAATGCTTGATCAAACACGCACACACACACTCGCACATCCACACACATGCTCACCATGCCAAGCAAACGTTACGACACATTGTAGCCCAATTATTTTCTGTGGATCTCATCTCTTCTTCCAAGAATATTTACTCTAGCCAAATGGAGAGCAAATGAAGCAGAGTGGATTTTCTCTCTCTCTCTCTCTCTCTCTCTCTCTCTCTCTCTCTCTCTCTCTCTCTCTCTCTCTCTCTCTCTCTCTCTCTCTTTCGTTCTCTCTCTCTCTCTCTCTCTCTCTCTCTCTCTCTCTCTCTCTCTCTCTCTCTCTCTCTCTCTCTCTCTCTCTGTCTCTCTCTCTTTCGCTCTCTTTCGCTCTGTCTCTCTATCTCTCTGAATAATATGTGAGTTCACCAAAGGTCAAATAAAAAATGGCTGTTGGATTTCAATAAAAGCAACCGTTGGAAGATTTAAGTAACACTAATTAAGTGCTAGAGTCAGAAGTGATCTTAATGATCTTGATTTTCCTGTTATGAAATCAGAGAAGGCAGCTAAATCAGTCAAAGATCCAACTCTCATCAGATTATTCCCAAAGCAACTAGAAGGTGTTCTAGCAATGCGGGCTGGAAAGAAATGGCAGCCGATTCATTCGATTGTATTTTCTCAGTGATGCATTGAGTATACCAAATCCCACGAAAAGGGCCAGACCACTTCATCTCTGGGATCTTGGCAAATTGATGTCGTGTTTGGAGCTGCATAGTATAATGTATTATATATCTTTCATGATTGTTACAATAAACAGACAACACATGGGAGCTAATATACTTTGGATAAGATTACAAAAAACGATTACAACACTTTGGTCTATGGGTCACTGCTGCATTACCACAACCCTCCACTAGGGACGGCTAATGGAGAGGGCTGGAGCAGTAGGGCCGCAGGGCCGACGGACTGCGGGGGAAAGTGAGGCAGTCGTGGGGGGGCCCAAGGCAGAGGGGGGGCCCATGGCAATAAAATAAAAAAATAAAAAAATAATAAAAAATCGAATTATCCACCAGCCCATAGTGTTAGGAGTCGCACACGGCCTCGTCTCTCTCTCCCCCCCCCCCCGTCAACAATTCAGCGCAGGGGGCTGGTAGGGGGAATTCGGTACCTCTTGTATAGGGGCCCAGGATTTGGTGCAACGGCCCTGCCTGCAGGTGTGTGCGTGCACCTTCATTGAACAATTGAACTACAGGTCTTGTACAATACATCACAATGCATCGTGGGACATAAAATGTTCATGTTAAAAGGATAAGGGATGTATAACCTATGTGCTAAGGAACGTTTATTATAGAAATGTGGTTTTATTTCAAAACAAGGTCAACGGCTGATGGTTACCTCAATGTCCTGAGGCAGTCCGGACAATGTTACCAGAATTACGAATTACTGTGTCAGTGTGTGTGTATGTTTGTGTACATGTGTGTGTACGTGTGCATGGCTGCGTGCATGCGTGTGTTTGTGGGCGTACGTGCGTATGTGCCTGCATGTATGCCGGTGTGTGTTTGTATGAAAAGTGATGTCATCTTTTATGTCGGGTCACTGTGGTGACCCGACAGACTAACAGACTAAACGCACACACAAAGACACACACACACACACACACACACACACACACACACACACACACACACACACACACACACACACACACACACTCACACTATGTGTGAGGAAGGTCTTTACATCCTCGCAATTTTGATTAAAGAGTCACTCACTCTCTCTCTCTATCCCTCTCTCTCCTTCTCTCTCTCTCTCTCTCTCTCTCTCTCTCTCTCTCTCTCTCTCTCTCTCTCTCTCTCTCTCTCTCTCTCTCTCTCCTTCTCTCTCTCTCTCTCTCTCCCTCTCCCTCTCTCTCTCTCTCTCTCTCTCTCTCTCTTTCTCTCTCTCACTCTCTATCTCTCTCTCTCCCTCTCCCTCTCTCTCTCTCTCTCTCTCTCTCTCTCTCTCTCTCTCTCTCTCTCTCTCTCTCTTTCTCTCTTTCTCTCTCTCTCTCTCCTTCTCTCTCTCTCTCTCTCTCTCTCTCTCTCCCTCTCCCTCTCCCTCTCCCTCTCTCTCTCTCTCTCTCTCTCTCTCTCTCTCTCTCTCTCTCTCTCACACACGATGGCACGTTCAATTCAACCCGTTAGCGTCTATCCACCTTTTCTCTCACATTCAATGCGTTCTGTCAGCGTGACATGAATTCATGTTGTTTGATTGTCTGTTCTGATTTTGTAAACGAGACAAGAATTGTTCTGTTATACCATTTAACCAAAGGTCAAACATTTAAAACGATTCAAAGCACTCACGATGGCAAACTTCAACCGAAAAATGTGCCCAACAAAAGCCACAGCTGTGAGCATAGAGTAAATCTACAAACTGTAACACTGGAATTATAGAGATGCATTATAATGATACAACCGTTAACATGCTCTCCAAGAAATGTTACTTTCAAGTGACAGGACATGGGATCCAGTTATCCCTGTTTATTTTCCACACCCTAACAGAAGAGAGAGCACTCTTTTGTTTGTGAGATCCAGGAAAGCTCCATAAACCATATCCTAATCTCTAAAATTCCCGATTTTATCGTGCCGCACAAAAATTGGCATTTCGCTTAAACTAAATTGAAGTCCCTTGTTTTGTTTTGGCCATTTGCAAAAACATGCCAATAATCCCCTTCTTTCATGAAAAACTTTTGAAATCCCTCATAAATGGGCATTACTCTCAATGTGTAACCATTTATACTCCCTCTGTCTCCACAAGCCCAACAGTCTTACACACTGAGAGTGCTTTGTTCATGTGTGTTTGTGTGTGTGTGTTAGGGCAAAGGGAGGGAGGTGTATCTGCCTATGTGGTGGTGATCCATTACGGACAGATCAGCAGGGGACCAGCTATAAACATATGTACACACAAACGGAAGCAGATCCATCCATGTGCAACCCCAACCCCTCCACCCCCCCCCCCTCTCTCACTCTCTCTGCCTCGCTCTCTCTCTCTCTTTTATTTTATTTCTCTCTCTCTCTCTCTCTCTCTCTCTCTCTCTCTCTCTCTCTCTCTCTCTCTCTCTCTCTCTCTCTCTCTCTCTCTCTCTCTATATATATATATTTCTCTCTCTCTCTCTCTCTCTCTCTCTCTCTCTCTTTCGCTCTCTCTCTCTCTGACGCACGCTCTCTCTCTCTGCCTCTCTCTCTCTCTCTCTCTCTCTCTCTCTCTCTCTCTCTCTCTCTCTCTCTCTCTCTCTCTCTCTCTCTCTCTCTCTCTCACTCTCTCTTCCCATTCCTTGAGTCTGTAGGCTCCAGGAGGTAACTGTCAGTTGCTGTGTGGTGTAGGATGTGGGGAGCAGGACTGTGGGAGCAGGATGGAGTCACAGGAGAGAGAGAGAGAGAGAGAGAGAGAGAGAGAGAGAGGTAGAAAGGAAGCTGAAACTAGGGGGGGTTGTCGCTAATTGAAGCCAAATGGAGATCAAATGAGGCAGAGTGGGTTCCCCATACCAAGTTTGGTCTCTCTCTCTCTCTCTCCCTCTCCCTCTCCCTCTCCCTCTCCCTCTCTCTCTCTCTCTCTCTCTCTCTCTCTCTCTCTCTCTCTCTCTCTCTCTCTCTCTCTTCCCCCCCCCCCCACACACACACTCTGAGTTGGTCCCTCTGCCCAGCTCCATATCTATATTATGTTTCTCTCCCTAGTGCCTACTGCCTTCACAAAGCGAATGAATAATGTGTGAGTTCACTAAAGGTGAATCACAGTATTTTCTAATGGGGCTAAAGAAATTGGTGGGATTTCAATAAAAGTAAACATTTTAAATTTGTATAACAATAATTAAGTACTAGGTTCAGAAATGATCACGATGATCTTGCTCTCCTGTTATGAAATCAGAGAAGAAATTTAAATCACTCAAAGATCCAACAAGTCGCCTCAAGAGTTTGAGCGCGACCAGCAGGTGTGTGTGCACCTTCATTGAACAGTAGGGCTTGCACATCGCAATGCATCATGGAATTTTTTGTTGTACGGCAATCATAGGCTAAAGAAAACGTTGTTTTGTCACGTCTCGATGAGAAACGCTATAGTAAATTCAACCCCAGCCTTCTCTCTCCATACTGACATACTGATTAATTACTAAACCACGACCATTGCTACCAACACAATAACTTGTTCCTATGCTGCTATGCTTTCTAAATGAAGGCGATAAAAAGCTCTGTTGAACAACTATGTATCGTCAATGTCCAGTGTGCAATGCTCAAGATGTAGAGCCAAATAAAAAAAAGTAGGAATCAGCAAATCTCTTGATCTAATTTGCTCATGCTCTGCAGTGTCCGAGTCAATCTCTGCAGATCAAACCAGGGGGGGTCTGTGAAGCTCCGCTGCAAAGGGCCAAGCGCGTATCAGGTTGTTTTTGCTTAAAGCATGTGAGTTACGGTAGGGAATGGCTATAAATGTTAACATGATGGACCCACAGCATACTTCCACACAGAGACTTTTAACATAATAACACGCACACGGTAGTCTCATACACAAACACACACATGCAAGCACACAAAGACTCTTATTCACAAACATACGCTCGCACACACACACACACACACACACATGCGCATACACACAGACTCTCACGCATACATACACACACACACACACACACACACACACACACACACACACACACACACACACACACACACACACACACACACGGTTAACTTCTGCATGTGTTCCTCATATGACGGTTCTTGTGGGGTGATTTCAGTGGGGCTATGAACAGGGGGGCTCAGCATGACTTATGGAGGGGCTAACCGAAGAAGCCTCACATTTCTCTGTCCAGCAACTAAACATTCCCACGTCTTAGAGCATCCGGTGCTGTGGGGGACCTGAAGTTAAATCTCTTTAACTCAACACACAATCCTAACACGAGGCACCAAATGTATTGGCTTACGTGGCTTAACATTGGAATTGGTTCATTGAATTTCCTGAAGTTACAGGACTTGGATCTGCTGTTGGTCAGAAAGTATAGTTTAGGGCCTTTCCTGAGCTGTGTCCATATGTGGGGCCCCTTTTCAGTTTGAAACACGTGTATTATGTCAACAATAATGACATCATCTGTCATTTAAACAGTCAGATGTCCAACACAAGACATCCTTTATTAAAAGTGGACCCACAATGTGAATTGCAGTGCACATTGGTCAAAATTCGTGTTGGCACACAAACTATGTTCAATACTCACCAGGTTTTTCCCAGGACCACACAACCCCCCAAAAACCTCATCCGCCCCCAGGGTGGTCATGTTCTCTTTGTTCCACACACCCCCTGAGTGAACGCGGACAGTGTCTCACAGTTTCTCTGTGGTGCCATCTCCAGCAATCGTTTCACATGACTCATTTCCTGTTTAGATCAGTTTTTTTCAACTTTTTGCTAAGACGATTTATTATTTTCAGCCAAACGGTGAACAAAGAGTTCCTTTTAATCTTGGGTGGGGGGGTGGGGGGGGGGGGGGGGGGGAATCGGTGACTAATGATGCAGGTAAGATGAAGTGTGTGGGGGTCTTGTTAAGGGGTCGACAAAGGAGAGAGAACATGGGCCAAGAGTCAGTGTGCCCACACACACACACACACACACACACACACACACACACACACACACACACACACACACACACACACACACACACACACACACACACACACACACACACACACACGCTTACTGCCTCCAGGTCTACACACACATTAAGGCAGACTGAACCATGAGAGGGGAGGGGAGCGGGTGGTCAGTGGGGGGAGAGAGGGGTGAGGAATATTTGTGAGAATTTGTATTCTTTTTATTATTCTAGTTTTTGTTTTTATAAGAGTGTTGATACCACACACGCCCGCCCATGCGTACGCATGCGCGCAAACCCACACACAGACACAAAAAAGTCGATTCCCAGCCCCACCCAACAGCATAATGACACAATATTGCATATCTGAGTCAGAAGTAATGACGGCTTCTAGAAAGGTCTTCATCAGCACAATTATGATGGAACACACAGAAACACACATATACACACCATCCCCACCCCCCACACACACACACACACACACACTAACACACACACAAAAACACAGATACACACACACTTACACACACACTCATTCACACTGAAAGACTATTCCCCACCACACCCAACATTATTGTAACACAATATTGAATATCGGAGACAGAAATAACGATGGCTTTTTGAGGTGTCTCTGGGCACAATTGTGATGGTACACACACACGGACAGACACACACACACACACACACACACACTCTCACACACACACACACACACACACACACACACACACACACACACACACACACACACACACACACACACACACATGGGTATTGGACATTCAGGCCACTAGAGGGCAAAATGTGAGAGTTGGTCACTGTCAGGGCAAAACAAATCTGAAAAAGTCTTCATGAAGTCCTCACGTCTTCCAAATTGTTGGGGTTGCCTCTTTCTGAGGTGGTCCTTCGATGCTTCTCAGAGGAATATCAGGAAAAATGTGAACAAAACAAATTAATTTCAAGAAAGAGTCGAGGAAAAGGCAGGAAGATTAAATGATTGTTTGTAAATGTTGTGACCCCTAGTTCTTATCACATCTTCTTTCAACTGTATAAGGAAATGACTTTCCCCTCTTCCAGTTTCTGTTCAATGTTATCACTGCGTTTGGCATTTGTATGCTGCTAGTGTGGCCGGTAGAACTTTGTTTTGGTTACATAAAAGTAATTTAAGTGTTTGGACATTGATAAAGGTATTTGGATTCAGCCCAGCTGGCAACTCAGAGAATATGCCATTCAACGTCTGAGCGGAGACCATTGCAGTCTAGGAGGGAGTTTATATTGGCATGACAACATGGCAACAAACTCCATCACACTTCCTTCTTCTGCTTCCATTTGGAACTCCTTGTTCTGCCCTGATCCAAAGAGAGTGGGGTCAAGACATTGTGCACATGTGTATGTGTGTGTGTGTGTGTGTGTGTGTGTGTGTGTGTGTGTGTGTGTGTGTGTGTGTGTGTGTGTGTGTCGTGGCGTGTGTGTGTGTGTGTGTGTGTGTGTGCGTATGTATGTGTGCATGTGTGTGTGTCTGTGTGTGTGTGTGAGTGTGAGTGTGTGTGTGTGCTTGTGTGTGTTTGTGCATGTGTGCATGTGCGTGGGTGTATGTGTCGGTGTATACGTCTGCATGTGTGTGTGTGTGTGTGTGCAAGTGTGTGTGTGTGTGTCTGTTTCTTTGTGTGTGTGTGTGCGTGTGTGTGTGTGTGTGTGCTTGTGTATGTGTGTGCATGTGTGTGCATGTGTCGGTGCGTGCATGTGTGTATGTGCGTGTCTGTATGTGTGTGTGTGTGTGTGTGTGTGTGTGTGTGTGTGTGTGTGACGTGTGCATGTGTGTGTGTGTGTTTGTGTGTGTGTGTGTGTGTGTGTGTGTGTGTGTGTGTGTGTGTGTTTGTGTGTGTGTGTGTGTGTGTGTGTGTGTGTGTGTGTGTGTGTGAGTGTGGTCTACTTCGATCTTGGGGGAACACTTCCAGATCATTGAGGTCAGACAACATGTACAGGCTAAAGATAACAAAGTCCCGCATAAGGAGTACCACTACTAGTGCTAAGTACAAAAGACTTCTATTTGAGTCAGCGGTCAAGGGCAGCCAGTCAGCGGTCAAGAGCACAGAGGCAATCAGCCCATTAGTCTGTTACATCTGTGGAACATCATCCATATAATTTAACATCAGTAATCCTATTCAATAGCACAGAACCCATATGTGGTTATTTAGAAATGAAGTGTTTCTTCTGGGTTCACTTTTTGTGAATGCTTGTTTTCCGTGTTGTCTAACTCTCTGGCGTCTAAGAATGCCTCCCTCCCATGTAAAGCTCATTAACGAGAAGAATATTGGGCGTACATGCATAACATCACAGTCCAACGCAACACATTATACGTTTTGCACAATACCCATAACAGCATTTACATGCAACAGCGACTAAAAACAAGGCCAGCGGGAGTCTTTACTGGTAGTGAATGGATGCGCGTGCAGCCCTAATGGCCGCAGAACAACTCAAGTCCTCTGCTTAACAAGCTATTATTTTCACTGTCTTGGCTCTCGGTTTGACTCCGTCCATGTTGTCTGCAGACATCTACTGTATGCATTACTGTCAGGCCTACAGTTGATTGGATCAAGACCTTAGTATTTTGGTCTGTGTTGTATTTCACTATTTATGTCTGCATGGGAAAGATATAAGTGACTGTTGAACATGATAAAAATAAACAGCACACACATTTTGTTGGAAGTGAGCTCAGTTTTTCGTTGTATATTCGATTACAGCTCACCTGTTTATTTTTATTTTAACGTTAAACATAAATCCTGTAGACGTATTGTTGGATGCCTGATCTGAATATTCCTTACATAGAAGTGAATGATTAATCGTAAAGCCACTCTCATGGTAAGCTATTAAAATTAAGTTATTTTAATACTTCCAGCCAATCAGAAGTGTCCACTCATTTGTTTTGGCCAATCACAGCAAGTCCCGCTGCCTCTCTCTTAATAGTAGCAACATAAAACAATACCATAAAGAGGGGAAAGACTGATGACCTACATATTCAAGTGCTCTAAAATGAGTTTCTAAGCAACAATTCATTATCATAGCCTAATATCAGGATAAAGCAAATACATTAAAAACAATAGCACAGAAACCAAGCAGGAAACGATGAATTGCATAGGGGTTCAAAATACATAGACGCACACATTTATTCTAGGTACATAACAGAACAAACATTGTTCAGCTCTCAATTTATAAAAATTTCCCAGACTCAGATTCTCCGAAATGTTGTGGGATTTTGTTTCACAACTTTAGATAAGGCAAAAGCTTTCTCACGTAGAACCCTGGTGACTTTTCAGAAGAGGACCTTTTTGAGAAATAGGAAGTTTCAATCTGAAGAGGTCCAACTCTATAAAGAGCTTCATATTAACTGGTAAAATTAAACCTGCACTATGTAAGGTCAAACATAAGCAGCCTCTAGTGGCTTGAGTTGAAGCTACATCATTTCAGACGGTGACCGTCATCTGAGATTTTACCACAATGAGGGTGCAAAAGTGGACAAGAATAAAATGATCGATATAGAAAAAGTCCCTGGAGGAATTTACCTCGCGGATGGCTGCGTTTTACTCTTGGGAAACGTTGTAGTTCAGAATAATATATATTTTTAGGAATAAATACTTGCAGTGGAAAAGTGACAAAGTGAGGTTTTACACAGTGCATAGTCTCTTCCAATCATAACCAGCACTAATGTGCCTTTTACGACTCTTTAAAGGCGCACTATGAACTAAAGCTACTTTAAATGTATTTGAACAATGGATAGCCCTTACACAAGACTCTTCTGTTGAGGGTATTCTGCTGTGTGTACTCTATCCTGTCTCTCCAACGAGGTGAGCGACCCTCTGTGTTCAACACATAGAGGCTTCTCCAAATCCTGTGAGTCAACCCTCTGGAATTGCTAGCTAGTGCAGCCCCTGATGTACACTGAATGAGCGGAGTCAGCTGGCTCATCGCATGGGTGGCGCAGCAGAGTGCTAGGATTAGCCACCACTCACAACCCAGAGGGGGTCCCAAACCTAAATTCAAAAAGACAACAAGAAACAACTGCGAGAGAAATACTGCCACAAATATGTCTTGTCGTTGTGAGTCAATAAGGCATTTGCTAAGCTCAAAAATGTTAGCGATATCTTTTTATTATTATTATTTTTTAAGGGACAACTGGCAGCCCGGAGAGAGAGAGAGTGGAGGTTAAACCAACAATGACAGCCAAGCTTAGAGCCGTCCCGTGGTCGATGCGGACGAGTGACCTCCCCCCATCGCCCGGGTAGACCTCGCAGAAGGGAGAAGCCTCATCCCAATCGATGTTTACAAGAGCAGACCAACTTTTTTTTTTTTTACTCCTTCTCTCTCCCTACTCCTCCCTGGTAATTCAATAAAGGGATTAACTGTTGCAAAGTCGACCCTGTGTGTGTGTATGTTATGTGTGAGCATGCATGTGTGTGTGTGTTTGTGTTCCTATGTGTGTGTGTTTGTGGTGTCTCTATGGTGCTGTTCCCTTAAAACACCATGGAGATGGTTGCTTTATACACAAAGAAAAAACGGACAAAGTTGGCTGTGTCCGAATGTTTCACACCAGAACCGAACCGCGCACACATTGGCCAAGAGAGAATAACAGCGAGGGATTTTTTGATATCATATTCTTTGGGTAATATTTCAAAGAAAATAATATTTTTTAGATTGTATTGTTATTTACTCCTGGATGAAACTCAGAGCACTCAAACACCCTGGCTGCTTCCTTGACCCTTTCCAACGCGGCCATTACAAGCATTTAAAGGATCCGTAAATAACTAGATATTGGACGCGTATGTTTCAGCTGCTGCTGCGTCCGGAAATTCTTTTTTTCTCTGGCTAATGTCCATCGTTTCTATCGTGGAAGGAATCAAGCAACGTCTCTGATGTGAACTTAATCAAGATTATACAAAACAATTAGGGGCAATGCTAACACGGTGGGGGGTTGAATCTAGTGGGATGACTTCTGTTACCGGTACATATCTTTTTTTCCACCAGTGTCCCACTAGGACATTGGTGCCGATGATCCTTAACTGTAATAAAAGTTGTGTTTTACAGTACGTAGCTTCATGAATGAATCAGTCATCGCCATGTTTTCCCGAAATATGTGCTTCCCCGAGGACTGTCAGACATTCCTTGCCCCGCGCTCCAACCAACTGCTTCTGAATCAGCTGTGTCAGGTTTATAGGCTTCTACTGAATGGTTTTTACCGTAACTCTCTGGTTGGATACGTGAGACCGGTTGTTGTTAATCAGAACACACACACATACATACACACAGAAACACAGACAGACGCACGCAAACACACAGACAGTCGCACACACACACACACACACACACACACACACACACACACACACACACACACACACACACACACACACACACACACACACACACACACACACACACAGACAGACGCACACACACACATACACACACACACACACACACACACACACACACACACACACACACACACACACATAGACAGACGCACACACACACACACACACACACACACACACACACACACACACACACACACACACACACACACACACACACACACACACACACACACAGAAACACAGACAAAGACACAGTCACACACACACACACACACATACACACACACACACATACACGCACACACAGACACACAGAAAGATACACAAACACATTCACAGACACACCATCCTATGTCCAAACATGAATCACAGTCTTCAAAGTAAAACACACACAAACACACACACATGCATTTAGAAAAAGTGGGAGAGAGAAGGTAGGGATGAGTCAAGAGAGAAGAGAGAGAGAGAGAGAGAGAGAGAGAGAGAGAGAGAGGGAGAGAGAGAGGTAGTAAGAGTGAGATTAGAGCGTGGAAACTAGGACATTTTAATACAGCTCATCACTTCACTTCTTATGGGGCGGACAGGAAGTGTTAATATTCCCTGCTGTTCAGTCAGAGGGTCTGGGTTACGTCTCAGATAGTTGCACTAGCACAGACCAGAACTCTTATCTCGAAACCTCTTGTGACGTACATTTGGTGGTCAGTTCCTGTTAAACTTTTTCGTAGATCATTTCTGCTCAGATATCTCACATTACAAGGAAAAAGAATTCCTCATATTATACTGTGGTCATGGCTCTTGACCTCGGCACATCTTCCAGAAAGTGTGACGCACCGTACGTAGTGGTCAGATCACCCGCACACACAAAGCTTTACTTAGGCTAAGAAAAAACGCGTCTTGAGCATGACTTAACAGTCACCGTCTGACTACTACCGTGTATTGCACTGCAATTGCACATATTGCAAGACATGACGCTGGTGAGAGGAAGGATCAAACCACATATCAGCTGGACACTTTTTAACCTCAACTCGTCCAGGAGGTGGACCGTGGACGTGTTGAGGTTTAAGATGTGGTGGTGGAACTGCAAACACATGTTTGGTGGTTGACAATGTATAATACATTTAGAGCAGCAGGTTTTGCCTCTGAAACATCATTGAATAATCGTCATTGCCTGAGGTGGACTTTGTGGTGGGTTGTGTGTGTGTGTGTGTGTGTGTGTGTGTGTGTGTGTGTGTGTGTGTGTGTGTGTGTGGTGTGTGTGTGTGTGTGTGTGTGTGTGTGTGTGTGTGTGTGTGTGTGTGTGTGTGTGTGACAGCTGAGTGTCTGGAGCTTTTAAACTAATCATAATTAATGTTTTGCCAAGGTCATTTCCTACATGATGTTAAAGTTAACTTTGGAGTTTACTAGTTGTTAGTGCTTTGCTTCTCTTTCTATTCGATAGTTGTAAAATGTTAAAATAAGTTTTCTTAAGGGCACACATTCTGCCGGTTAGTGAATAGCCTGTATTGCTCCTTCCCACCATCCAAGCTGAGTAAGCCTTGTCCTGCTTATCAGACGTCTTCCTGTGACTCCCCAGGAAACCTGGTTTTAAAACGCTCTCGTGATCTCAGTCTGGATACAAAGGGTTCCATCATGGAAAACCTTGTTAAAAATAGCTCCCCACACACCTGCCCCTCCCTTACCCTCTGGATTTAGAATGGTTTATCTCAATATTATAATATATAAGTCTGGTTGGTATCTGCCTACTTTTGATCCAACCTCAACCACAATGAAACGTGTCACGTTAAAGTGTAATGTTTTTACAGGCTATTTGCCAGTGCCAGGAAAGGTTCTGTTATGTAGTTGACCTTAAAACATCTTTACCATATAGGTTAATTCAACAGGCTGTGAAAAGCAGCTCTGGTGTCAATTTTCTTTTTTTCTTCGTTTGATTCAGCAAATGGCTGGTGTAATCGGACCACAAGGAATATACAATTTTAATACCGTAGTTTGCTATTACAGTTTTTTAACCAGCAATGGCTAAGTGTAAAGAATTAAGGTTTAAATTCCCAAAGGTTATGTTATCGGTGCACTCAGTGATCTCTGTGTTTTCGCTCAACCTTTAAATGTATATAAAAGCGCTGTGGTCGAGGAATCATTTGCCACATGTGTGTTGCCAAATCCACCATGTGTAAGGAAATATGGCACGAAAAAGCTCAAACAGAGTGGGTCACATTCTCACATTTTATGCGCTTAAATTAAAACTGGGGAATCTCGCGCATTAAAAGGTCTCTTTTAAGTGGTCATAGAGTTTGACTTTTTGGTTTTGCACATCTGTTTCACTTAAATTCAACGCCAACTCCACTTGACTTTGCGGCTGATTCCATTGTAGGCTACATCCAAATGGGTAATGGCTATTCTTCTAAACGCAATGTTATGAGAATGTGAGAGCATATTTTCAGTCTTTTAATGGAAGCAAAGATGCACGTCCATGCCTACACCAGCTACATAACTGACTTATGTTTCTCTACATGCATTCTTTATTTTTTTCCACGTGACTTGCAACACGATCCCAAAAAATAACAACCCATTGAATGTGTTTTTTGCAGAAATCCCTGGTGAAACAATCAAAAGCAGCGTGCAGGGAATAATTCTCGGTGTGACAGTCTTCCATTGATGTTAGAAATCTCCTTAGCGTTCCAAGCATGGACATATTTACATAAATGCCGCATTGGCTTTAAACAAATACCTTTTAAGCAGTGACTAGCCTTTATTTACGGGCCATTCTTGGGGTCCCCAATATGGCGGTGACATCGTGGTATCGCAGCAACAGGCCAAAGCAGTCCATCCCCCTGCTTCCCAGAACTCATCCCTGCACAAGAGCCCGTCCAGGTTGGCCTACTGGATGAAACCTATTGATATAGAGCATAACCTGTCAATCATAAAGCACTGCCCCGGACATCAAAATGGACACTGTATGGAGTCCTGAATCCTGTGAGCACAAACACAATCACACACACGCGCACACATGCCATACAAACATGCATGTATTCACACACACACACGGGGCACACTCTGTTGTGTGGCCTCTGCACAGAGACTACCTTTATGTTATACTATTTTGACCCTTTATTACAATAAACTCTTTAAGTTTATCCTGAGTCGCGTGGTCAATGCAGGTCAAATAATTTCCACCACAACGCACACACACACACACACACACACATACACACACACACACACACACACACACACACACACACACACACACACACACACACACGCACACGCACGCACATACACGCACACACACACACACACACACGCACACGCACACACACACGCACACGCACACGCACATACACACCCACACACACACACATCATAAATGACTCAGTCCCATTTGGGGGTCTTTCTCTGTAGGTGACGGAAGATGTGGTCACCAAGGCGTGAGGGATGGGTCACTAGAAGACAAGTAGAAAAAAAACAATAGAAATAAATGACCTCCATATTAGTTACTCCCACTCCCAAATGGCAGGAAGAAGAAAGAAAGAACGAAAGAAAGAGAGAGAGAGATAAGTGTTGAAGGCAGTGTGTTGAAGGATCCATCCCTACTGGTGTTATTTAGACATTCGGAAGGAATAGGAGTTACCCTTGCTCACAAAGTCTTTGTTCATAGTTGCCTTGAGTTTAAGGTTTAGTAGCTGTTTGAGAAGCTGTGCACAACACTAGTACCCACGTTGACAACGGGTTGAAAACGAATAACTAGTGCAAGTCCCGTCCTTTACCGCTCCCAAGGGCTTCACAGGCACACATTGTATGACAACCCTCAACCCTGAGCACTCCACTGGGTAAGGGATAACTCCCTAAATCCACGAGAGGAAACCTTGAGACGGAACACAGAGGTGGGATCCCTCCTTACTGGGACGGTTGGGAGATAATGGGTGCTGAGCAGACAGAAATATAATGATGCAGCAATTAAGTTTATGCAAGATTGAATTACTAGCTTTGTCTGATTGGACTCCGTATAAAAACATTATTGTATTCAATTATGCAAAAATAAAAACTGTTGAACAGGGAAGAAGTGGAAGAAGTGGAAATATGGGGCAAAATACCTCATTATGTTTAGGAATCTAGAGTGTGTGTGTACATATCCATAATACAATTGCTAGAATGCCATACCATGCAGCACTTGGGCCTAGATATTTACTTTTACCTCATACAATGAACATTACACTGATGATGCATACACAGGTCTGTATCATATACTACTTACATCCAACTCTCTCTTTGTCCCTATAGCTACATGCAGCCACGCACACAGACACACACAAACACACACAGTCACACACAGACACATACGCACAAACAAGCACACACACACACACACACACACACACACACACACACACACACACACACACACACACACACACACACACACACACACACACACACACACACACACACACACACACACACACACACACACACACACACACACACACATGGTGAGAATACAGGGGTAGAGTGGAAAAAGGAAAAGGCAACAAAACCAAACCAAAAAACAAATTTCTTCCTTATGGTGTAACCTATATCCCTCTGTCGTGCTACCTCTCTATTTTCACCTACTGTCCATGTTATGGTATTCTTTAACTCCTGTATATTGGAAACATACTGTACATCCACCAATATAGTCCTGGGCTTAAAAGACAAGAAGGGTGAAACAACTCTTCACGTCTGGAAGATCAGCACGGCCCCTCTCTCCACCTCATTACACACACGCACACACACACACACACACACACACACACACACACACACACACACACACACACACACACACACACACACACACACACACACACACACACACACACACACACACACACACACACACACACACACACACAAACACACACACACACACGCATGCTTGCACGCAAGAGTGCACAAAAGTCAGTTGGAGAACCGGGATATGGGTCTCAAGTGCCTTCATACAGTAGTGGAATGTACAGTAGCAGCCACAGTGACTTGTGTATTTCTATTTCAGAGCACCAAACCGCACTAATTCTGAAGTAATTCTGCCTTGCATCATCGAGTCTTTAATTCTGACTGTAATGGATTGTGAGCAGCTGCCCTGTCAGGCAAAACACTTTGAATGAAGAACCCATGACCTAGCATGTCTGCCACATTGACCTAATGGAAAAAACACTAAAACGGAATCCATACCAACAACATGCTATGCATTTAGGATTAAAGATTGCCAAAATGGGTGACCTCTATGAGTATGTTTTCAGAACATTCCTAGTTCCTTTATAGGGGCAATCTCATTGATTTAACCGACGATGAATGTGATGACCGGCTTTTATGTGTCCGGTTTGGAAGGTGAAATATTGGACACAGCAGTCAGACGAACGGAAACTAATATATCACGCTTGACTGGTGACCACTTATCTGTCTGATCGGTCAGACAGACACAATGCCTCCGTTTCCCAGGTGAAAGAGATGATTGTGTTTTGTAGACTGAAAAGATCCACTGGCCAGAGATCACACGGGAACTACGTATGTGTGTGTGTGTGTGTGTGTGTGTGTGTGTGTGTGTGTGTGTGTGTGTGTGTGTGTGTGTGTGTGTGTGTATGTGTGTGTGTGTGTGTGTGTGTGTGTGTGTGTGTGTGTGTGTGTGTGAGTGTGTGTGTGTGTGTGAGTGTGTGGGTGTGTGTGTGTGGGGGAAGTTAGAAGTAAGCTTACACACACAAAAGCACACACGCACATGCACGCATGAACACAAAAAATAATCCTACATCACCAATGAGCTAATGTATAACACATTTGAGATCAAAGATGTTGGAATCCTTCCTGTTCTTGTGAATGTCAATGTCAGCAACAGGTGGCTTCTCTCTCCCTCCCTCTCTCTCTCTCTCTCTCTCCTTCTCTCTCGGTCGCTCTCTCTCTTGGTCACTCGCTCTGTCATGCTCTCTCTCTCTCTCTCTCTCTCTCTCTCTCTCTCTCTCTCTCTCCTTCTCTCTCGGTCGCTCTCTCTCTTGGTCACTCGCTCTGTCATGCTCTCTCTCTCTCTCTCTCTCTCTCTCTCTCTCTCTCTCTCTCTCTCTCTCTCTCTCTCTCTCTCACTCTCTCCCTTCTCTCTCTCTCTCTCTCTCTCTCTCTCTCTCTCTCTCTCTCTCTCTCTCTCTCTCTCTCTCTCTCCCTCTCTCTCTCTCTCTCCCTCTCTCTCTCTCTCTCTCTCTCTCTCTCTCTCTCTCTCTCTCTCTCTCTCTCTCTCTCCCTTCTCTCTCTCTCTCTCTCTCTCTCTCTCTCTCTCTCTCTCTCTCTCTCTCTCTCTCTCTCTCTCTCTCTCTCTCTCTCTCTCCCTCTCTCTCTCTCTATCTCCCTTTCTCCCCCTCGCTCTCTCCCTGTTCCACTTTATAAGGCCCACCAGAGTCAGGTTAAAACTCTTTGGGTGCCTTTGTTTTGTGATGGAGTTCAGCTGGATGCTAAAACGTGTCCGAAAGGACTTCTGAAACACAGAGCCACGTTGTTTAGGAGCTGACAACAGGGTGGTCTGGAAGAGGGCTGAGAGATAACATCCACCAGGGCTAATGAATACTTGATACACATCAGAGAGATAGTTAATGTAGGGTCGCAAGTTACTGTTACTTCGAGGGAAATAAAGGCAAAATAAAACAAATTCAAGGAATTTGCCAACACTCACTACTAAAACCACAGGCTGACTGGAAATCTGCAACTGTCATCTGCCAGAGTTACAGTAATATTACTCTGTACCATTGTCAGCCATATGTAATAAACAATATTTTCCTAACTACAGATCAGGTCCTGTCACTGCCAGCTGGTACCATCTGAGAAGCAGGTGCTCACTGAGGTCACTACAAATATATATATTGTAAGTCTAATTCCAATAAGATAAAGAAAATAGCAAGTACATTTCCTTGTGATATTTTGGATGGCACAAAAAATGGGCAGTTTTGAATGAAGCTATCTTATGAAAAGTTCACTCAGCCCTTTAATCATATGTGCACTTGTTATTAAGTTTGTGTGTGTTTACGGCTGATTCGTGTACTATTGGACACATTTGACTGAGGAGCCACCATATCAGCCTTAAAATATATTTTTGATAACATAATACACTTTTCCATATTAAGATGATTAAGCTGTGTCTAGATCGGCCAATGTCTCTGCAAATCACCACAGAGACAATTAGTCAAATGGTATCTCTCTCTCTCTCTCTCTCTCTCTCTCTCTCTCTCTCTCTCTCTCTCTCTCTCTCTCTCTAGCTCGTCCTCGGGCGGGTCCTCCAGTGGGGTTTCCAGTCTTCTCGATGCTCGGTGCAGCTGGCTAGTTCACCAGTGTTTTCCGCTCCTACGTCTCTCCGGCAGTACGTCGACATATGTCGGTGTTTGAAATGATATGGAGCTTTTGTACGTCAGCGAATACCCTCCTCTTCGGACGTTAACACCCCTGTTAACGGACAAACGGTGACACTTTGTCCTGCTTCTACTTGTGCGTGTCTGCATGTTGTCATAAATAAGGAGGACTGTTCTGGACAGCCAGCCCCTGGTTTATCACTTGAAGTACCAAAGGTTCTGAAGATGAATGGCGATGTGATGGTTAGCGTCTGGTTAACCAGCTAGCCTCTGGTTAACCAGCTAGCCTCTGGTTAACCAGCTAGCCTCTTTTTGGACCATGAGCCACTGGTACAGAGAACGGAGAGGAGGAGAGAATGGAGAACATGTGAAAGGACTTCTGAATGAGGAGGCTGCTAATGTTTTAATCGCTCACACATTTTCTGGATAGCACATTTGCCATGTTCAACTAATATCTCGTATTATTATTTAATATTTGTTCAATTGTCAAGTTTTCTTTACACAGTGGTGAAATGGAGATTTAGATAGAGGTAGAATTCCAGGACTGTATCTGATACACAGCCTGATGAAATGAAAATGGGTAAAGAGTATGATATGATCTTGATTTGTGTCATTGTATATAACTCTACCTAAGGCATATGAGATGGACCTCATGCAACTGTATAGTGCATCTCCAGTCTTGTTAAACAAAATGGGAGGACTTTTTTCCACTTTTGAGTCCATACTTCTTTCGGTACTCTAAATAGCCAGACAGATGGTTTCCTAGCGGACATACCAACTGCTATTTATATAGGTCTATGTGAAAAGACACTTGTTTGTTTTGAGCATTTGTTTGAAAACGCTGCAAACTAACACAAGGATCTCACATGGCATCTCAAATGAGACAATAGAAAACAGAAGTCCAAAAAACGGAGAGTGTATTCTTTCAAGCATGGACACGTAAAACTCTGATTGGCCGATAACAAACATGGTGAGTGAAACTAAACCAATTTAATCAGTAGCCATAATCACTTAGCTTAACTTTAGCTTCTCAAAACAATTCTCAATGTATTCCCATTAAAAAGGCCTTCTGTCGTCGGCCCCGTCTGAAACAGCCACCCAGCCCTGACTGCTTAATAAGACCCAGGCTGGACCGCTGACTGGAGGGAGGATAGGCAACGTGGGCCTCTAACACCGCAGAAATCACATGGTTTGCATCTCTCTCTTCAGCAAAATAAAGATAACATTGTTTTGAGATTGCGCTGGATTCCAGGGGTCTTCTATTTCAAATTTTGGCTCCAAGGAGTCTCGGATCAAAGGGATACAAATAATGTCGAACACATTTTTGAACACCCGTTTAAAACATAATTGTCTTATTATTGCATGATGGAGCGCTAGGGTTTTTAGGGAGTGGATTGCTAGCATCGTGTTTTGTCATTGGCTAACCCACAATTGCAAACCAATGGATAAACCAAATGTTGGGTGACATTTACAGTTTGTTACCGTTAAATGTGCAGAATGTCATTTTTAAATTCTACGTTGGCAATACAGTAAAAGGTAAATCTTTGGGCAATTTTATCTCATTCTACCCACTTTAAACTCAATTCCCCACTACACAGAAGACAGCAACAGACCCATTGGTCTGTTGCTGGGGAATCCCAAGTCTTATGTGATAAGTGTATCGCTGTGAAGCTCCATAAGAGTATCTGCTGGTCCACACCAAGCTCATAGGCCAATGGGATTCACCCTGCATTCGAAAGGCGTTAACACCAATACATTAATCCTTGTTTGAAGTTAAAAGTCCACTGGGCTAATGGCTTGACCACCTCTGTCCCCAGAATAAGCGTTTTTTTTGCTCACTGCTGTTCTGTGAGTCAAGTCGTGGGGGGGGGGGGGGGGGGGGGCAAGGGTCCTGTGTTGAAATGTGTCTCTTACATTACATCATCGCCCGGCCCAGTGTGTGGCTCACAGAGTGAAATCTCAAGGCTTGAGTCACTGTTTGTGTGTAAGAGGAAGAGGTGTCTTTGCGTTGAAGAATTAATATCAGGTTATTGAAGTCAATGCTTTTTTTTGTCCTCCAAAGGGAAAGAAAATGCATCGTCGGCGTCATTCAAAGTGTATAAATGGGTTTATTCCCACCACCGCGCGCAAGGATTCCTTCCCACACGTTTTCCCCTTGGGCCCTTTCGAGGTGGAAGGTGTGTTAATGTGTGTTCATTTGCGTTCACATGTGTTACCGTGTGCAAACGAATCTCCATGTCGAGATCAGCCAACGACGCCGTTGTGTAGTGTAGTGTGCGTAGAAATGTAGTGTGTGTAGCAGTGTAGTATGTGTAGCAATGTAGTGTGTGTAGCAATGTAGTGTGTGTAGCAGTGTAGTGTGTGTAGCAGTGTAGTGTGTGTAGCGGTGCAGTAGCCCTGCCTGTGAGTGTGTGTGTTTGTGTGTGTGTGTGTGTGTGTGTGTGATTGTGTGTGTGTGTGTGTGTGTGTGATTGTGTGTGTGTGTGTGTGATTGTGTGTGTGTGTGTGTGTGTGTGTGTGTGTGTGTGTGTGTGTGTGTGTGTGTGTGTGTGTGTGTGCGCCTCAGCACCGGGGTAACCTGGCTCCCCCGTCACTGAGGGAGGGGGGGGCGGGGAGGGGGGGAGTGGGGTGCAGTCGACAGGCCGGTGAGCTAATGTTTTCTTTACATGCTCCTAACATTCTCCTCGAGTAGGGGTTGAAATTCACTTAGAGGGCCACCTAGCCCAGCGTCGCGGGGTCCGGCCCGGCGCCGCCCCCCCCCCCGATAAAAGGGGTCCCGCATCCAGCGGCCGACGTCACCAGGTGGAACTAATGAGAGGAACGCAGGGGTGCACTCAGGGAAGGGAAACTCGAAACGCTTGTACGTGCCTCTCGGAAAATTGGTTTAGTCCGCCCAGTAAAAGTGTAAACCCAAAGGTGGTTGCGACGCAGGCACGTTAAGGAATTGTCATGGTCGATAGATGGGGGGATTTGCGTTGTGTGGTAGCAAAGCGATGGGTGTTAGAGCATCAGCAATATAGTGTTTTACTTATTCTGGTTCCTGGAACTGTTTTCTGCGTAAACCAAATTGAACATCCCCCCCCCCCCCCCTTCCTCACTCTTCCCCACACACACACACACACACACACACACACACACACACACACACACACACACACACACACACACACACACACACAAACAGGCACAAACGCACACACAAACATTTGCACGGGCCGACATACACTTGCACATTCACATGCACAGACACACACACACACACACACACACACACACACACACACACACACACACACACACACACACACACGCACACACATGCGCGAACAGACGGGCCAGACGGACATGATGTCATAAAAGGGCATCCGCGTAAAGATCAGACACCTTTGGGAGCTAAATATTCCCACGGCCACGCCCATTATATGTTGGACAGATGCTGTTACCTAGACACCAGCCCGGGTCAGCTGCCAGCCAGTCACGTCACATGGGAGTGTCGCTAAACACACAGCCTGGCATGATATAATATATATATATATATATATATATATATATATATATATATATATATATATATATATATGTATATATATATATATATATATATATATATGTATTTTTAACTTTTATTTCACTAGTCTTATTGAGATTTGAAAGCAAGAAAGACGTGGCCAAGAGCAGTATAAAACAACATGCAACGAGGTTACAGTAAGAATAGTAAAAAGATAGAAAACATATGTGCACCCATAACCTCTTATAGTCAGCTGAATACGAGACAGTTCGTTGGGTACAAAGACATTGACCAATGCTCTGGAGCTTCCCAGATATTAGTGCCTTCAGGCATTTTTATTCAGAGATCCTTTAACCAACTACTCTTCTGTCTGTTTTATAGCTATTTTGTTTTTAATGCATTGCCAAAGCACTTTGTGCTTGTCCCTGACAATGAAAGGGGCGATACCAATGAAACACATTATCATTTAGTTGTATCATCCCTGAGCACTGATACGAATTGACTATAAAAATAAATTAAGTCTGTCAATTTTAGGGCGCTGGGAAGAAGGGAAGGAGAAGTCGAAGGAAACAAAGCCCAAAGACTTGGGCTTAAGTTGTGTGGCTTATGAAAAGAAGGCGCTGCTTTGTAGTTTTTAACTTGAATTTTCCAGCCCATTCCCTTCTAAGAAAGCTGTAAGAAAAACAATCCATGACAACGAGCAAATAAGGTTGCAAATTGAGCAATCCCCCGGATCCCAAGGTCACGAGGACCCGCCCCTCCAGACGTGATGGGCCGTCACGCTTTCTGGGGGCTCCCAGTGATGTTACCATGGTGACGATAGTGTTTGTTGCTGCGGAACGTCGGCCAACGCGCTCCGACGGTGTACTGCGCAAGGTGGGAAAAACGATAAAAAACACTGCTGATAAGAAGAGAGAGAGAGAGAGAGAGAGAGAGAGAGAGGGGTGGGGGGGGGGGGGAGAGGGAGAGAGAGATAGGGGGAGAGAGAGAGAGAGAGAGAGAGAGAGAGAGAGAGAGAGAGAGAGAGAGAGAGAGAGAGAGAGAGAGAGAGAGAGAGAGAGAGAGTAAGAGAGAGAGAGGGAGACAGAGAGAGAGAGATAGGGGGAGAGAGAGAGAGAGAGAGAGAGAGAGAGAGAGGGAGAGAGAGAGAGAGAGAGAGAGAGAGAGAGAGAGAGAGAGAGAGAGAGGTTGGAGACGGAGAAAGCATCAGGGCGGGAGCGGCAGGGTGGAGTGGGGTTGTGTCAGCAGTGTTTGAAACACCACAACCAATCTGTGCTTCGTTCAACTCCACTAAATGAAGGCTCATTGTCTTCCTAGACTCCAGAAAACAATGACACAACAAAGAGGAGGAAAACTGTACCTTTTTTTAGCCAGTTCACATATCTTTGAGGTATGACTTATTTATGAGGTAATCTGCCAGACCTTAGACTTTACATTTTTGCGGGTTTGGGTTAGGGTTTGTTTGTTTTTGAGTCAGAAGAACTGTCTGGTGATTCAAGCAAGCTACAGAGGTGCGCTTCAGTTTACCTGTCTACCATTTGGAAATAACCCACAATCCCTTTAGGCTGGCCCAAATCTTCAATCTTAGACCATTCCATTGTACAAAACCAAAAATGCTAAAAAACTCAATCGTATTTCATTCAAGAACTCTCTTGTTACGATAAATCCAAAGTAATCTTTATTTGAGTTCAGTGAAACACAACGCTCAACCACATACAGATGACTGAAGGACGATAATGCCAGAGTAAAACAGCATTCCCATTGGCTCTTCTTGATTGAGCTTGTGATACTAATGTCTTTATTAGTCATGGTGTGCACAGTCCTGAAGACTGGTCTGTGTTTATGCAGTCATTATTTCCCGTGATTGTTCCCAGTGTGTTCAATGTTGCACAATGCGCACTAGAAATAACATTTTTAGCTATTTTGTACTACTGGCAAGACTTTGTGGTCTGTTCGGGAACAAAAAGAGTCCATTTGGAGGTTGATGGTACTTCTGTGGAGATCAAACCCTTTAGCCCACATTTAGCAACCAGCTATGTAGGCCTACTTGTTGATGTTTCCTAGGTGCTTACGGTAGGGAGATGTCTGCTCATTGTGTGTTTGTGTGTGTGTGTGTGTGTGTGTGTGTAAGTGTGTGTGTGTGTGTGTGTGTGTGTGTGTGTGTGTGTGTGTGTGTGTGTGTGTGTGTGTGTGTGTGTGTTTCATCATTACAAGCAAGCATGCTAAAATCAAACCGTAATCATAAACAGAAGGGCTGGCATTTAAAAAAAGGGATGGGTAAATACACCCTCTCTCTCTCTCTCTCTCTCTCTCTCTCTCTCTCTCTCTCTCTCTCTCTCTCTCTCTCTCTCTCTCTCTCTCTCTCTCTCTCTCTCTCTCACTATTTCTCTCTCTATATCTACATCCCTCTGATATGGGATCGTGCAATGTCTCTTATCCACTGACCCTGAGAGCTTCTGCAGTTGTTCTTCACCCATTGGGGTGCCGCTCTCAGCTTTCTGATACGCCCTAAAATTATACTTTTTAAAGCAGCAACGCTTTTTAATCAACACATCCCTGTGACTGGGTGTGATTACAAGGTTGTGATTGCAACACATAGACAAAGTACCTCATATACCGTTAAAGAGTAAAATAGGAATTAGGGGCATATAGCCATGGTAGTGAATATCATCCAGATGCAATGTGTGTGTGTGTGTGTGTGTGTGTGTGTGTGTGTGTGTGTGTGTGTGTGTGTGTGTGTGTGTGTGTGTGTGTGTGTGTGTGTGTGTGTGTGTGTGTGTGTGTGTCTATGCATGGCTGTGTGTGTGCCTTCTTTTCTTGACTGTGAGTTT
>NC_044058.1:23405459-23432959 GCF_902167405.1 Gadus morhua | reverse complement strand
TAACGGGGCCTCCAGAAGGAGAACTTTATGTCCTAAACCCCCCAATAGAACGTGACAGAAATAGTTTCACCAGATACTACCAATACCACTGTTTTGTTGAGGGTTGCTCTAAAATAGAAAGTCTTCTGAAAGCCTTGACGTTTAATTCGATGCCCAGGATCAACCTGAAGCCGCCCTCCTGGGAGCATTCCAGGACTTGAGACTGTGGTCCAGGGCATAAAACATCTGCTTGCATCTGCCCATTCCTCGAAAGCCTGGGAACAGCGGTGGGCTTCAAGACTGGGATTCTTTGATTTGTAGATCAAGAACCAGCTTGACATGGCCAATGGTAATGCATACGCAACTTCAAGAAAAGCACTGTTTGACCAACCAACGCCCCACCTCTATGTCCAATGACATCAGACTAGGCACTCAAGCAGGTAAGAGCACTGGGAGGCATTGCATGACGTTAGGAAAATCTGCCAGTCGATCAGACAAGAGGACACACAACGTTCGGGCGAAGATGACACAGGACTTGCTCCAGCTGGTGTTATGGTGAGCCCAGAAGCGGAGAAGCTCTGCTGTGCCTGTTTTGTCGTACTTATGATGCTATTAATACATAATGATACGTGACAAGGCAACGCCGCCCAACCAGTGGCGTAACAAGGAAACGACGGGCCCGTATGCAGGATGTTGAAGGCGGGCCCCCCCCGTTACGATTGTTGACGGGGGGGGGGGGGTTCGGAGCGTTTGTTGACCGGGGGGGGGGGGGGGTGATTCGGAGCGATAGTTGACCAGGGAGGGGGGGGGGGATTCGGAGCGATAGTTGACCGGGGAGGGGGGGGGGGGTCGGAGCGATAGTTGACCGGGGAGGGGGGGGGGGGGGGGGGGGGTCGGAGCGATTATTATTATTATTATTTTTTTTTTTTGGGGCCCCTGATTGGCCCCGGGCCCGTACGCACCCGCATACCCTGCTTACCGATAGTTACGCCACTGCGCCCAACCCATCCACTCTACTGGAGTGATGGGTTGGAGAGGAACGTTGGTGTGTTTGTAAATCGGTTGTAATTCCTTTCAGTTTAAAAGAGCTGATTACTGTCGGCTTTATTTTACAGTCACCATGACGTACACGAGACGAGTGTGGCTAATTACTGGGTAATTACTTTTGGTGGGCTTCCTGACTTGTGTTGCACTCTGTCGACATCACTCTCGGTAGGGCCAGTGAGATCACTGTTTTTGTGACGCTTTTATATCCTGATTTCCTGGAAATGTAAAAAACAGGATGCAGTTAGCATGAATCCACAGTTTATGTCTGGGGATAAAACATGATGGCTCCCTCTAGAACTTCTGATTGGAAGATTTATGCGCATAATAATGTATCTTCTTTGATATTAGGTATATTAAGGACTGTACAAGGGCACATTTTGAGTGCTTATGAAAGTAATTCAAATGAGTTGAATAAACATTCAAGAAACCTCTCAAGTAGAATATAATAATATATAATATGTACCACACACACACACACACACACACGCACACACACACACGCACACACACACACACACACACACACGCACACACGTACACACGCACACACGTACACACACACACACACACACACACACACACACACACACATATACACACACACACACACACACACACACACACACACACACACACACACACACACACACACACACACACACACACACACACACACACACACACACACACACACACACACACACACACACACACGCACATGTTAAAGAGTGTGATCATTTCTCCTACTCATGTACATCCTTTAAAGTTTAAACCCCTCATGTAATCAGCTGAGTGAGATTCAGGGGGGAAATCCCTTCACAATTACCAAAGGAACTACTCCAGAACTAATCTCACGGTCGCAGGAATCTTCAGACCAAAGTTTTCCATGTCTGTCCGTCCGTCTCTCTTTTTGTCCAAGTCTGTGTGGTCGATCTCGCTTTGTCTGTGTCTGAAATTGTTGGTTGCTTTTCATATCTGTCTATTCTCTGTTCATTGTTTTGTTCTGTTCTTACACCGCTGTATCTCTGTACTACAACGATATATTGTTGTTCTTTCTACTGACAAACTGACTCACACTTATTGCAAGTCGCTTTGGATTAAAGCTTCTGCTAAATATCCTAAATGTAAATGTAAATGTGAATCTACAAAATCTTCAAATGAGCACTCTCCACATAAAATGCGTTGCAGTCTAACAAACACACTTTATCAGCAAGTGTTGTTCTTACAGATCATCTCCAGGCCTTAACAAGGTGGCTAAGGGTAATTTCTAGTGCTGGATGGTATCTGCTCATCTCATATATTTCTCTTTATACTTTATATTCTGATTGAAATGGTTACAGTGTGAGGATACGTGCCTCAGCAGAAAACCAACATGACCATAATGTAGTAAAACCAAAGTCTCAAGTCAAACCCAAGAGGTTTTTGACCCTGAAGCAGAGGAAGAGTCTCGAGTCGAGGCCAGCTGAACCAGATGGAACAGCTGTTTCTGTTGACCTGACCCAACATACCCACACCCTCACACACACATACGCACACACACACACACACACACACACACACACACACACACACACACACACACACACACACACACACGCACGCGCACGCACGCACACACACGCACACACACACACACACACACACACACACACACACACACACACACACACACACACACACACACACACACACACACACACACACACACAAACATATGCAGACATGCACGCAAACCTAAACATACACACACACAACCACACACGCATACACATACATACACGCACGCATACACATACACAAACACACACACATACACACACACACATACCCTCACACACACACACACACACACACAAACACACATACATACCCTCACACACACGCTGTAGGTCTCCCATGAGGGGGTACTTGATACATGAAGAGTGACTTGAAGACAGTCTTTCAGAGAAACAGTGTGGTGCGTATGAAAACGATTTTCATCTTTAGCTGAGGGGAAGTAATCATGACAAAGAATTCTGCCGTGGAAGGGCATCTCCTCGGAGTTCAAAACACTAGTAGGCCGTTCCTGGTTGGACTCGACCAATGGCAGCAGAAGAGTTTAGAAGTCAGTAAACTTAATGACATAATTTGGGGCGGGCAGACTTTTAGGGAGGCAAATTCTGTGAACGAAACTTAGAGTTCTAGGAAATTGTGCTGACAGATTACATTCCCACATACACATTCCCTCCAAATAAACCAAATTGGAGTAATAAGGTTGGAAGTGATACTGTATTACTTTTGTCATTACTTTTTGAAATCCCTAAAGCCCCTGCAATTATCCGGTTGCATAAATCTTTGACAAATATGATCTGCAGAAATCCCTGAAGAATTTCAACTTCATCCTGCACTTGGCTTTACAACAACAATCATCTTAACATGTTATTAACAAGGAGTCTTACCTTTTAGGGTCCATTTCTGGATGTGCCTAAAGTATATGTCTATCAATTAGAAGTATATATTAAAGTTATCATGAACACTAAGCTGCGAACAACAAACTAAGCTTTGTTGAATTGCCCCAAACTTGGTACCTGAATAATTAAGCATGTATGTTCATGCTAGGACTTAAATGGCTCCTATGATTTGATTTTACTCCATGTATTAATTATAGCATAATTATACTTAATAACAATGATGCATTAGTAATAACCAGTTTATACTTTTCTCTATACCTCAATATAAAGTTTGACTCGCTGTCATTTAATCTGTAAGGTGCTCTTTAATGTTCTAAAGCTCTACAGCTGTTTGCCAAATTGTTTTTTTCTGGTTTATTTTAGCAGACTTTATCTTCATGCTTTTATCTAAAAAGACATACATTCGTCACATTACTTGATCTAAACCTTAACCTCACCTAAAACTGAAATGGCTTCCAGCTGAGATGGGGTGTGTAGCCTGAATTTAACGCTACTAGAAATATCTAGGCAGTTTCAATGAGTTGAGAGATTCAGGATGACTTCATATCAACCCATCGGTGGTTCCTGTATCATTCTTCAGGGACTTCATCAATCAGACATGTATCTTTGTGTTAGTATCCGTTACGTTTCGGTGGAATAAGACGTTCTCCCTTGCCTTACACATCACACAAAAAGTCCCATTTTAAACTATATGACGTCACAAACGTACACACGCACACACATTCCCACGTACTCACGTTTACACGCACACACTTTGGCTTGCAAATAAAGTAGGTGACAGACTACAATGAAACATGAGTAATTCTCCAAAACATGACGTGTCATGTGACGTGTAGTAATATATATATAAAAAAGTGTAGCTGTGTGCACGTGCATGTGGCACATGTGCACGTGATTGTATTTTACAATCTCCGGATAGTTATCAGAACAACTGCTGTGACTCTTGAGAGTTTGTGTGTGTGTGTGTGTGTGTGTGTGTGTGTGTGTGTGTGTGTGTGTGTGTGTGTGTGTGTGTGTGTGTGTGTGTGTGTGTGAGTGTGTGTGTGAGTGTGTGTGTGTGTGTGTGTGTGTGTGTGTGTGTGCGTGTGCGTGTGCGTGTGCGTGTGTGTGTGTGTGTGTGTGTGTGTGCGTGTGTGTGTGTGTGTGTGTGTGTGTTTGAGAGAGTGGGCTGGAGGCAAGAAAGTGTGTTATTTTGTCATCCAACGGTGCATGTTCAGAGCCATTCATTAAATTTCATATGTTTTGTCCTTTTATGATCTAATAAATATGTGTTTTTGCATGTTAAAATTATCATAAAATGATTGTTCCATTGTTTAACGGAGAGACTAGCGTTGTGCTGGGTTTTCAAAGGATAACCTCTGCTGGGAAGAACAGCATTCCAGGGCAAATGCATTGGCTTTCTGATGCATGTGCTCGAGGTAATTCCCCGCTTTGCGACGTGGTGGTGTTGGCAGAAGAGCTGTCTTTGAGTCAACTGTCAATGTTCATGATACACAGCCCACCAATGGCCTGTGCAGGGCGGGTCTGTCTCATGAACAGCTCCATAAGTGACCGCAGTTTTTTTGTGTTTTATCGAAAAAAAGCCAAATTGTTGGGGGAATCAGGCTGCTTTACGAAGTTTTTAGAGACGATCAATCACATGGGTGTGTGACTTTGTTTTTACTACGGGAGCTTAAACAACATCAGGGATTTCTGGTTGTCAGACCTAGCGCTAGTCCTACAAATATGACTTGGGTATTAACTGGGCCAGTAGCGGTAAACCGTAAAAGGTTTCTGTACCGGTTTCAAATCAACAACTTGTAGATTGGCTGCTGTAGAAATACGCTTATAAAGCCCTCTTCTTAAGGCTATGTCCTCTAGTGCAATTTAATTTACTTCAGTAGTATATCAGTGTAATGAAACAGGAAACAAGCCTTGACTCTGTGCTTTAAGGTAGTCAGACTGCTTGAGCCTGGATTAGACCAAACACTAACCTAACCCTTATCTGATTGGTTGGCATCCTATCATTGTTAGCCTCGGTCAAAGTCACTGCTTGCCATTTCTATGTGTGGTGTTCATGTGTGTGTATGTGTCTGTGTGTTTGTATGTCGAAGCTACACAGTTATAAAGATGTGGAATGAACGTAATGAAGTGCATTATTTTGAAGCATGGGTCAATGAGGGACCAATAGCTACTTCTGTATTTATTCTGTCATTACTTTTATTGCATAAAACCGTTTTTTTATTTGTATTGACTGGAGCCCAGTGGAATTGTAAATCAGATTGATTTCAGTGCTGGCTAAGACAGCATTCTTGAACAACGTGACAGATGGTAAAATCTAACTTTGGCTGTTCTCTCTTGTGGAGTTGACAAAGGTATGATTCATGTACATATACATTTAATTTATCAGTCACAGTTCTGCTTTTATTACCAGTTGTGTGAGAATCACACTTTTCCTGTACTTTTGCCTCAGAAATATTTGCCATTATTGTCAAATCCCTATATGTAATTTTAAGTGACTTAAATGCTATACTCGTACAAGAAGCCTATACTTTTTTAGGCAGCGTTGAGTGATTCAAGAGAAGCTGACCACAAGGATGATTCTTGTCTGACTTGCGGTTTGATTGGAAAATTACTTTTTATCATCTGTCTCCTGAGGACATATTGCACAAAAAACTGATCGATGTAGCGCTGGAAAAATCGTACGAAGACAAATATTGTGTTGACAGAAATGTGATGCAAGGGAAATTGTGATTGGTAAAATACCTTCTGACTTCTGAAAATCTATTTTTCTAACTATCTAATGTGTTACTGAGGGACCAGTATTAGCAAAGAGTATGATAGACTGTATGAATAACTGTATGTGTTTAGTCTGCTCTCTCATGTTCCAGGAAGCACTAAAAAGTGAAGGTTTTTCTCTTCCAACAGATCACGGTTTTGGAAGAGGTTTACCCCCGCAAAGGTTGCGAAGCGAGGGTATACTAATAGATCCCAGCCAAATGTTTCTCAGGATCAAGCGCTTTTCTGGGAATTTGTAAACTAAACCTACACACAGACACTTTTGTGCGGCGTGGTGTGCAAGATTAGAGCTTTGACCATTAGGCCGGTACCAGTGTCATTAAGACTCTAAAAATATAAATAGCCATGGCAGCGTTGGCAACATCACAGCTCCGGGAAAAATATAGAAACGACAAAGGCACTTGGCGAAGGCTTAACCTCGTGCAATATGTAAACATCGACATGTGACTTACAGTAGACCTTGAAGGATTTTCTCCTCAGAGATATTATCATAAGTTGTCATGCCAAAGGAGAAGGAAACAAACCCTGAAAACAATCCCGTTGTTGTTATGGATTTTTTGGCTATGGCAGGTCTAGTTTAGGGAATCTGTCTATTGTTCATAGTTCTCCAGCATTGAGAAATGTCTCTTTTGGCACTCACTCTCCAACTCTCCATATTTCGTGTTTAGCACCAACATGGGATGTAGTGGCCTCACACAGGAGAAAAACAATGCTCACCGAAGACCACTTTTTAATGGAGAAGTATCTGCTTGTGTACACACATACATACACACACACACACACACACACACACACACACACACACACACACACACACACACACACACACACACACACACACACACACACACACATACATGCACACGTGCACACACATGCACGCACGCAGGCACACACACGTGATTAGTTTTAAGATCCTTGTCCAATCAATACAAGTAAGCCAAACTGATGAATAATAGATCATTAAAACCCAATCATGATAATAAACCCTGCCCTAATCAAGAAGAAATTCACTTTACCAGGGGCAATAATAATCGAAAAATAATAATACAGAAGGAGAAATGGCAGAGACCTTATTAAAGCCCACTGAGGCATAATTCTCAGTACATTTCACCCCTCAGAAGCACATAAGCCCGCCTGTGACCAATATTCAAAACAAGTCTGCTTCTGAGAGCCTGTAATTCTAAACCTCCTACTTAAAGTCTCAAGCCACCATTTGGATCATGGATCTGGATGTGTAGGGATAGTGAGCAAGCAGGCTTACACACGCACACATAAGCACGCACGCACACCCGCACACACGCACGCACGCACACACACACACACACACACACACACTCTCTCACACACACACACACACACACACACACACACACACACACACACACACGTGCACGCACGCACGCACGCACGCACGCACGCACGCACACACACACACACACACACACACGCACGCACGCACGCACGCACGCACACACACACACACACACACACACACACACACACACGCACGCACGCACACACGCACGCACGCACACACACACGCACGCACACACACACACACACACACACACACACACACACACACACACACACACACACACACACACACACACACACACACACACACACACACACACACACACACACACTCTCTCTCTCTAGATAATGAAAGCCACCCAGGACCTGAAATACAACCTGTCTCGAGACTCAAAGGTGCTCTTTTTTAAATTGGAAAAAAGGACACACAGATACACAAACACATACACACATGCCAACACACACAGTAGCAGGCGTTGCACTGGTTTTGATTAAGTCATCCTTTTTATGCTTGGGCTGTATGGGGCCTTAACCAGGAAAATGGAAGGTTTATCGGGGGACCTGCAAACGGCTCGAACAGGCTTTGCCTGATTAAACCTATTGGAGCTATATCTCTAATAACATTGAATGCTTCATTAGCCGCCTAGTCTGTGCTTTATAAATGCCGTTATTTCCTTAGTGAAAATAACTGATTCCAACTGAATTGTTTCACACAATTTATTTCCCCTCAGTTTTCCCCGATGTGAACCAATATATTCAATGCTAATCGCGCAATAATAAAAACGAGATTATTTGAGGATTAAATGAAAACAGCATGCAAGTAAGTAATGTAGTGTGAGTGCTAATATTAGCACAACTTACCACAAGCCTAATTCCTAGCCATCAATCTTCTCTGCCAGCCAAAAGGAGGTCAGAATGGGTCTTGACTTTAAAGGGCTTGGATACAGGACAGACTGATTTATTAACCTTAGGGGTTAACATCCTGCAGACTTCATCTTCCTTCAAACAATTCTCCTTCTGACTCACAGGATCTTCTCCCCTTGGCCACAAACGCAATGCTGCTCAGGGGCCCTCATAAACACGCGCTCTTCATTTGTGTTTTCTACTAAATGTGTGTGGACAAAATAAAAAGTAGGTTGTGCAACAGCAAGCCTGGGGAGATTTCTAAGAAGCCCAATACCCTCTCCCATTATCTCCCAGCTAAAACCACCTTGCCTTCCCCGCTGTCCTCCGTTGACTCCAGAGAGAGATATCCCTCTGGTGGATAAGGGTTCCAAGTCTGCAGGCTGATTCCTTGATCGAGGATTGGCCACAAAATAATGTAAATCTCCCTGGAAATATGCATGGGCCCACCTGGACCGTGCGGAACAAGTGTTCATCAGACACGGTACCAGTCATCTGCCACATCCCCGGCCTCATACCTGAACCATTTGACATTCAGTGGCCTCTTGTGCAGGTCAGAAGCTGTTAACATGCAAATACTGTTTGTTGTCTTGTATGTTGTCTCTGGTGTAACCTTGAAAAGGAAGTTCCTGATGGAGAATTAAGTCCATTGAATTGAATGGAGCTGACTTCCCAGTCTGGCCCCCCAGGGTGACTGGAAACCCACCTCCAGCCGGCCTTGTCTACCGCCTAATAGAACGATTGAACCCCATGGCCCTGTGTCAACTACAGAGGGCTCAACGGAACCCCGTTAGTACCACTGTCCTCTTCTTCTCATGCCATCTGCACTTCATCTTCTCGTTGGAGGGCCGGCGTCCTGATATATGACTTGAGAACGGATTGAAGAAAGGCCTTCTACACTCCCAATGAACCACTCAGTATCTGGTTAGGCCTTTTTGGTTTTTTAACCGATGCTCCAGTGGTTGTTCAAGCTTTGATGAGTGACTTGGTCCAAGGAGTTGTTTTTTTTGTCACGGGTGACATGAAGTTTACCCAGCGTGATTAGTATTTTGGAGCCAGATTCTTCAGAGACTGCTCCATGAGTTCCGTGGATCTGAGGTCTCTTTCAACGGATCGGTTGTGTCTAAGAAATTGATGGGAGGATGGGAACGTTCTGGCTGATCCAGGCAGATGTGAACTGGCCCCTAAATAATAAAGAGGTAAAGCTGTTACATTTATACCGCAGATACATCAATCCAAAGATTTTTCATTTTTATGTTTTATTTTACTTGTGGATTTCGTGTTTTTTTACATAAATAGCTCCACTTTGTAGTGTCAGTATAATGAGTTATTAGGATGAAATATAGCCTGATTTCTTGCCATTATGCTACATAACAAAGAGAGACATGTTAAGCTATGTTTGTGGCCACAATTAGTGCTAAATATTTATACAAAATGTTTTATTTGAGAAGTAAGTTCCGTCAAGCACTTGTTTGGCCTTTATGTAATGCCTTGGACAAAGGCCAGGTGTTTAAAGAATTAGGAACGCACTGGGTTAAGTCGATGGATGCGTCTTGGTTGAATCCTGCCTTTCCACTGATCACTCAAAGGCTAAGCAGATGAAGCTGAGAATTTCAAACATATTTTTCCTTCCTTTTTACGTTGTGAGGTATTGGCGGGGGGTACTGTCGGTTAGAAAGCATTAAGAGCGAGGTGACATTGAATTTACCCCCACAGTCTTAAGCAGGGATATGTTTGACTTTGCGGTAATAGATACCAGCACGTTTGTACCAAACAGGAACATTTGTCATGAAAAGCATAAACTGTGTGTGCCCTTCTTCTACGTGTGCACTTCCTTCTTTTTTTTCTCCTTCCCCTGTAGCTGGCCTTCTTTCTGACCTGAACCACACAATCCTTCTAGGTTCCTATACTGTCTTTTCCTCCCACACCACACGGTCCTCCTCCCTAACCAATACCCCCCCATGACATGAGGACCCATGGACAAATTCTTCTAACTAATACCCCCCAGCTCTCGTCCCCCTCCACATCTCATTTCATGTCCAACAAGCCACATTCTGTCTTGCCCGAACCTTTGTATCCCTCATGCCAGGACTGAGGCACCCCACTTTCAATGCACCCCACATCAAAGACACCACAGGTAAGCGATATCTCCCTGCCGCTGAAAGCTACTTTCCTGTTTGAGGGCGAAGAATTATATTTCATGGTGGGCCGACTCACTGCTCACTGCTCACTTATGAATGGAAGGGCAGAGAAATAGACCTCAGGTTGACGTGAAGCCATCTCCGCAGGTGTTATCAAAAAGCCACTTCCACGGGAGGCTGAGTGCAACCGAAGGATACCTTCCTTCAAGACAGACTCATGGAGGAAGCAGAAACGGAATGCTACCGACATCAGCTTTAAACATTGCAACACGAGCACGTCCCATACATCAATGAAAACGAAAGGTCTCCCAGATGGATAAGAGGTATACCCTCCTCCACTATCCGGGAATCAAGCATGAGGGGTCAGGAGGACTGTGTATCGGTACCATGCCTTGGAGGCAGCAGCAGGCACAGATTGTCTGTCAGCTGCCGGGGAGGGGAGGGAGGGTAGAGAACAGGAGGCTCTGGTGGGTAGTTACGCAGTGGGCGCAGAACCACCGAATGCACCCGGAAAACCAACATCACGCATCAGGTGTTTGAAGGGGAGGCTTCAGGGAGCACGTTTAATGAGAGTAGCTTGACATCAGCATGCTTGAACGACCTCTGAGTCATGGGCAGGATTCTCTGCGAGTGAGTATTGACGAGGGGGGGGGGGGGGGTGGACCACGGTTAAAGAATGAAAGCCAAGGTCAGCGTTATCGCTGGGGTAGCTCGGCGGCTGGTTCATTACGGCGATACTCTGAGCAGTATGTCCTCGTGTCAAACCAGATTGCTGCCTTCTCTGTGTGTGGGGGGGCACACAGAGAAAACCTCCCTGCCCTCACCTTGAGCTGAGCAAAGTGAAGGCGCAGGCGGAAGCGGTACCTCATGGCACGATGCTTTTCAGGAGCAACTCGTGTCTCGGTTGGTTTCGTCTTTATTGTTGCTTTTGCTTCTTGATCTGCCCAATTTTGTTCAACATTTTTAATTGCCCTCTCCCACTGTTATCATCACAAGCTAATCCCTTTCTTTAGCTCCTGCAGAGAGTGGTAACTAGAGAAAGGGGATGGAGGGGCAGGGTGGGGTGTACAGAGAGGTAGCCCCCCACCCACCACCACAACCTGTCTGTCAAACCTGTCTCATTTGACCTAGGTCAACTATGGGACCCACAGCCGAGCTACATGGGAATCAATATCTAGTGATATGATTTTTTGAAGAAAAAGGAGTTTTGATGTGAAATGAAAAGATAATATGAAACATTCAAATTGTTCCATGGATACATTTAGTTGAAAGACGAAACAGTTGCATTAACATGCACTGAAATATTCAGACTATTGAACATGTATTTGTTATTTACCAAAATGACAATTTCATTCATATTCCCGTATAAATGCAGCATAACCTACCCAACTCACTTGCTCCTCTGTGTACAAGTTAGGTGGCGATGGGCCAATAACCTCAAGAAATCTGGTGAGTAAAATGTCGATGGCTCACTAGATAAAACATATACCACTGAATCTGATACTGATTGGACTAAATGAGCCACTTTCATGTCGTCAAGGTTGGAACAAGAAACCATTAAATATTGCTCTATATTTACTGAGGTTTCTTGACTCCCCCTGTGATGGCTTCTCCCAGCAAGGCCACCGCGCGACTAATGCCAACGCAACGCCATCACAGCCTGCCCCAGACTGTTTGATGGGGGTCCGAGTCAGACAGTTTGACTTTGGTTCGGTAAACAGAGACTGTGTAACCGAGATTTGGAGGATAATCAATTTGACCGTGACTCTTAAAAGGGGAAGGTAATGTGAGGTGTGTTGAGTACGTTTACAGTTTATGGGTGGGGAAGGGAGTAGGGATAATGTCTGGGAAGCATCTCGGTAATCCTCGGTAAAAGGGGCAAATAGCAAAGACTCTGTTTTTCTTAGCGGAGGTTTTTTCGAAATGTGGTAGTCATTTAGAAAGTATTCACGTGCAGAGATTGAGTTCACAGACGCTGGTGACTAACCATTTGGTAAATAGGTAAAGTTAAGATAATCAAGAGCTACCTTCTTCCATTCCTTCTTTCAACTTTTGCAAACCCAGATTCTACAGTTTCCGATTCCAAACCTTTGTTTATAGTTTCAAGTAATATTTGAGAGCTATGTGGTCATTTTTAACAGGTTTATAGTTTCTCGAAAACAGGGCAAGAGGCATATATAAGGCCCAGATGCTGAAAAAAAACAAACATCTATTTCTTGCACTCTCATATAGTTTCCCATGAGGTAAAATTTATCAGATATCAGGTCCTGAGCTAAATCCTATTGGAGAGATTTTCCAAGGAATGTTTTTTTTTTTTAATGAAAAACACTTATATCTGCCAGCCACAGACTAATAGAGAATACTTTGTTGCATGCCTACAAAATTGGGTCCCTCTTTTGGAAATATAAATGATATTTTGGGGAGAAAAAATTTGAAGCTCATTAAGTTGATCATGGGTATGCAGGCCAGTCAGTGCCCTACATTAATAAGTTCAATATCAAAGAGAAATGTATTACTAAAACTTGGTGAAATGCATTTTATATGTGCCATACATCCAAAGGTTAATGACAATAGGAAACTTTGCAATTATATTATTCACAGTTAAATATTTATAATAAACTTGATGAAATCGAAAAGTCTCCTCTACCATAAATAAAGAGCATCTCTGGGCTGCAGCTCCATGTGTGTCGGGAAGGATCTGCTGGTTTGTAACATCTGTATTTCATTTTTAATTCATGATTTATTGATTTATGAAGTAACGCCACATTTTTTCCACATTAATATTTGATTTACCAATTACTTGTGTTGCTATCAAACACACACATCTCTCTCTCTCTCTCTCTCTCTCTCTCTCTCGCTCTCTCCCCCCCTCTCTCTCTCTCGCTCTCTCTCTCTCTCTCTCTCTCTCTCTCTCTCTCTCTCTCTCTCTCTCTCTCTCTCTCTCTCTCTCACTCTCTCCCTCCCTCTCTCTCTCTCTCTCTCTCTCTCTCTCTCTCTCTCTCTCTCTCTCTCTCTCTCTCTCTCTCGCTCTCTCCCCCCCTCTCTCTCTCTCGCTCTCTCTCTCTCTCTCTCTCTCTCTCTCTCTCTCTCTCTCTCTCTCTCTCTCTCTCTCTCTCTCTCTCTCTCACTCTCTCCCTCTCTCTCTCTCTCTCTCTCTCTCTCTCTCTCTCTCTCTCTCTCTCTCTCTCTCTCTCTCTCTCTCTCTCTCTCTCTCCCTCTCTCTCTCTCTCTCTCTCTCGCTCTCTCCCCCCTCTCTCTCTTTCTCTCTCTCTCTCTCTCTCTCTCTCTCTCTCTCTCTCTCTCTCTCTCTCTCTCCCTCCCCCTCTCACCCTCTCTCTCTCTCTCCCTCTCTCTCTCTCTCTCTCTCTCTCTCTCTCTCTCTCTCTCTCTCTCTCTCTCTCTCTCTCTCTCTCTCTCTCTCTCTCTCTCTCTCTCTCTACTCTCCATCCCAGCTGAGGGGAGGGGCGTAAGACAGGTCAATGTTTTGAGGATGCACCCTCCCCCCACCCTTTTTCCACAGCTGGCTTTGCTGGAGAAACTCCTGGTTTTACTCCAAGCAAGCAGTGACCTAAAAGTTCAACTTCTCTTGGCTTAATCCTAATTCAGCGATTATTGTGTTTGTGAAGCACTTTAACATGACCTTAACATGACGACGAAAGTCCACCTCTGTTGTTGGACCTGAACGGCTCCTTTTGTATCCATTAATCTGTTTAATGTCTGTGATTCATCTGTAACATCTTCCATTGTGAATATTTAGTTCACACACATATTTCTGGTTTCTTGTAGCATAACAGCGCATGAACAAAGTCCCACAATAAAGGTGTACGGACAACGTTGAAAGTGGATTGTGGGTTGAAGTGAGTTTGAGAACGAGTGTGTCGCGGTAGGTCCGCCAAACCCCTCTCTGAGGGAACAACAGCTGCTGGCTGATGGACAAGCCTGTCGCCGACTGCGCACCGCTTGTTATTTGGATGGATTGTTGGAATGTCGCCACCAAACCCAATTCGTAACATCGTCAATTGCATAGGCTCTATGCCTTTGAACAACCCCAATGGCATTAGGGCCATACTAGGGATTTCAAAACAGTTGCCCTCCCTTTTCAGAGTCGGACCAATTGAGAATGCAACTGGTCTGGTCGCAGAGGGAACAGAATTGATGTTGCAGACGGCATTTTCTTTCACAACACACACATAAAGCAGTGGCCTCTTTAAATTAGAAAATAGCCGTGTTATATTTTTATTATATTGAAAGTAGCAAGTCGTTTTTACTCAATCACACGCTTAGTGTGACTTGTTGGGTTTAAACCTGCACTATGTACTTCCTCTCATTAGTAACCTCTAGTGACCTCTGTTGTAGCTACTGTCACAGCTACAATATTTTCAGATGACAAATGGCATAAGTAAACCAGAATAAAACGATTTATAGAGAAAGATCTCTGAAGGGATTGACTCCTGGTTTAATGTTGTAAAATGCTGCAGTAGAAAGGAACATTGTGCAGGTTCAATTGCCCAAACCTGGTTACCAATGAGGACGCTGTGTTCCTTAACATTGGCCGTTACAGCCGAATCACTCCCATTCAGATCATTAAAAGACAGGGAGTGTCTCGGTTCACTTAAAGCGGTCTCAAAGGGCTGCAGATCAACCAAAAAGGGGGTCCTGTATGGATCCACATGGTCCTTCTGAGTGGTGTCGTCACGCCAACTGTCACCGCGCACATGGTTACGGTTGTTTGTGCCCAAACCCAGAAGGTTCCGTGTCACGGTAGCCAGGAGGGTGTCCCTCACTGTCCTACATACTCCGTGGTGAGCCCCTCGTTATACTCAGTGGGTCTCTGGATTTACATGATTGACCGTTAAAAAAGGCCTGCGTGTGACCGGGTGTGTGTGTGTGTGTGTGTGTGCGCGTGCGTGTGTTATGACGCAGGGTCGTAATGACAATTGTTTTTCAAAGTAAAGGTTCCAGATGTACGCTTTTTTGCTGTTTTTTTTCCTGGCAAGGGGAAAAAGGGGACCCGCCCTGCTCGTGTTTTAACCCGGCGGTGACCTCTCTGAAGCTCTCTGGGTTGTCTGCTGATATCATCCCCGCCTCCATCTGCTGATTTACTGAATGGATGCTGGATGACGTCACGTCATCACGCCTCGGAATTCGGAAAGCCGTGAACACACACATGCACATGCACACACTAATGCATGCACGCATTAAGACACACATACACACACACACCCACACACGTATTAACACACACAGAGACATACAAACATGCAGACACATTCAGACATGCACACACACACACACACACACACACACACACTCACACACACAAATAAAGAAACACACACACACACACACACACACACACACACACACACACACACACACACACACACACACACACACACACACACACACACACACACACACACACACAGACGCACAAAACCTGTGTGATCAAGATACTTTAAAATACATAAAAATAGCTCAATGTAATATGAAAGTTCTTAAAATATTTAGAGAATACTTCTTAAGTCTTACAATGTTTCAACCTGTTCTGTATTTTATTTTGTATAGACAAATGTCTACACATTCTCAAAAAACAAAGCGTAATGTTTGATTAGAGGAACTATTTTTGTTAAGCAGATGTATCCGCAAGCTTAACAGCTTACATCGTGTGGTTTGAGGAAGTTTGTAAATGTGTATGTGTGTGTTTGTGTCTGCATGTGTGCATGCTTGAGTGCGTAAATGTGTGTTTGTGTGTTCTTCACTGTATAAATTAGTGTGTGGGTGCCTGCGTGTGTGTCTGCTTGAGTGTGTATGTGTGTGTGTGTGTGTGCGTTTGTGCGTGTGTGTGTGTGTGTGTGTGTGTGTGTGTGTGTGTGTGTGTGTGTGTGTGTCCTACGTCTGGTCCACATATGTAGAGGTCTGGCAGGGAATGGGGCTCATCACGGAGTTCCTTCTGGACAGGGATGGGATAATGTCGACGCAGCTCAGGGTTCTCCTAAGGTAGGAGTGGCAAGAATCCTGCTCTCACACACAGCTTACCAGGCTTTGAAGGTATGATGTCATGGTGATCAAGGATGCCTCTACGCCAACAGGATATTCACTTAAGCTTATGAACTCTGGACCGTCCTGTTTGGTTCCAGAAAGGGGCCTAGCTATTAACCACCACAATCCAACCATGAGAACACAGTGAAGGCTTGACAACGGATCAGTCATATGAACAAAAAAAATTTTTTTTGTTAGATGTCAAACTGATAAATAACCCAGAGCTATATTTATTATTATTGAATAAACCATTAATCACATCAAAACTTCAAATCAACTCTTTATTGCAAAACAGTCATCATGTAAATATTTTACAACAAAAAATCTGAAACATATTGTGCCTTTTATTGCCAGCCATATCAAGTTCCCTTTTATTTCACGGTAGAAATACGAAGTCCAAAACAATCTTCTAATGAAACAGTGGTGATCTCTACTCTCCTCCATGGTTAACCTCCATTAATAGGTTGGCCCACGTGAAGTGTTGAAATTCTGTGATTAGTCATAGCAAGAAGGCAACAGTAAAGGGGGTCTTGGAGCTTTCGGGTTCTCCGTGGGTGCCCTCATGTAATTGTGCGTAATTGTTTTCCTACTGTGTGATGAAAGGATGTGGTCAAAGGCAGAGTGCGTTGTGGACATACACATGCTGAGTAGGCTGTTTTGCCAAAGCTGTGAAGGGATTTTACAATAACACAGTGTGCACAGGGTCAAGATGAGAGACCACAACACACTTCTATAAAGGGCCATTCCCCGGCAGAGCCTTCAGTTAACCATGTAACAATGAACACAAAACCTGCCGTTTCCGGTTGAAGAAAATGTTTAGCTTATGGATATACATAGCATGTATGGACACAATTCAAGATAACATTTTGAACACACTAAATGTGTTGCATCACACAGCTAGATCATACTGTAGTGTAGGTCTTGGCAGTTTTAGGTTAGGGCCTATTTTTTACGTTTTTCACATTATCATATTGTGGTGCAAATGTTCTTCAATTGATGCTCGACAAAGATGTGATTATGAGCCACGAACACTTGGCTCATAAACCCTGCAGACAGCCCACTATCGTGTAAATTACCATGTGTGTATTACGTAAACTACATCATACCAATACTGGAAGAGTGCGATGCAATGGCAGATTTAGGGAGTATAAGCGGAAAGAGCTAAATAAATGTAGCATTAGCCATGTTTACTTTGGCTTCACAGGGCCAGACAAACATGTGTGTTGTATTGTAGTGTAATCCTTTAACAAAGTGGGGTAGTCTGGGATCATATGGCTGTATTTACATTAATCCATATATTTTTTTTCAACTGCACACCCACAGGCACACATACTCAAGCACACACACACACACACACACACACACACACACACACACACACACACACACACACACACACACACACACACACACACACACACACACGCACACACGCACACCGCACACACACACACACACACACACACACACAGTCAGTAACAGACACACAAACCTACACACCCAGACACATTCAGGCACACGCAAACACACACAAACACAGTAACACAAACAAACCTACACACGCAGACACATTCAGACGCATGCAAACACACACACACACACACACACACACACACACACACACACACACACACACACACACACACACACACACACACACACACACACACACACACACACACACACACACACACACACACACAAACACACACACAAAGGCTTTTCCTTTGGCTTATTGCATTCATGGTCCTGAGAAATCTGATGATTGACCGCCTACTTTGTGTGCATGGAAAATATGGAGCTTCAATGAAACCCGTGTGTGAGTCTAATTTCTGGAGTAGTCTAATAAACAGTAAAAGCCACACACACACACACACACACACACACACACACACACACACACACACACACACACACACACACACACACACACACACACACACACACACACACACACACACACATCCTCACACATATGTACATGCACACTCACACACACACACAAACCCACACACACACATACACACACACACCCACCCACCCACACGCACACACACACACACACACACACACACACACACACACACACACACACACACACACACACACACACACACACACACACACACGCATACACGCACACACACACACACACACACACACACACACACACACACACACACACACACACACACACACACACACACACACACACACACAATCACACAGACACACACTAATTCAACAAAATTAATTACACTCCAACCAGACAAACCTTTGGAGCATTTCGGCTTTATGTTAAAGTTTAATGCGTTTTTTAACCCCTTTAAATATATCATTACAATGGCCTCACCTGGTACATAAAAGCTTCACACGTTCATCATTCCAGGTATAGACCTGAAACCAATGTAAGCATTAAAATACACACTGCATAAGAGAGTCAGGAAGGCCCCTGAGGACGGCACATCATTCATTACGCTAGCATGGCGTGTATATTGAATTTTAATTCAATTAACGTGAGCGATGACAACATGAGTAAAGAAGAATTGTTTTCGCGGATGTTTTCAAGGATATAGCCTTGTATCCTGTGCAAGAAATTCTTCAACCATGTCATTGGCCACACAGCCAAGTTTTATCAAACAAGCCCTCCTTTGCTATAATGTGTTCAAATTATGGAAATATGGCAGCAAGCGCGTCATGCTACGCTGCGATAAGTTACGTGGGCCTATAACACACGTTAAAGTTCTCTCCACGTGCATCACAACAAATTCATTTGGTTATAGATATTAAAGAACAGTCCGCTGCCCATTCGGTATTATTACTGTTTAATGAATGACACCACAGCGGGCGACAGCCTGTGTATGAGATTTGCCCTTTTGTCGGTTTCTCTGGAACGCCACCAGTGCTGCACGGACGCAGCCCTGTGTAACCGACCGTTTCTTTTATATTTCCGCGCCACCAATGCAGGCATCCCGACAGTGCCGTGCACAGTCGTGGGGAGGGGCAGTGGTAAGGGGCAGAGAGGACCCGAAGGTGCTGCTGCAGACACGTTTCCCCCGTACAACCACTACCCCTCTGGCATGGAACGAATACAACGTCATTAGACTTGACTTTTGCAACAATTATGATTATTATATATAAACAAAATTTACAGTTCCCTGCAGAACGGAATAGGCCGTACCCCAACCGTAGGAGGGGAAACGCCCATCTGTTCCTCAGCCTCATAAATCACATCCGCACTGATGCCATAGGCCTCATCGTGTGTCATGATTGTGGTGGTTTTTTGGACACCTGTCAGCAACAACTTCCGAAAGACCTGTGGTGAAGTCTGCAGAGTTTACCACAGGTCATTCCACAGGATGCTCTACTGAAAGAGGCTTAGTGGAGCCTAATATCACCCTAATGAAACAGGAAAGAAGGGGTAGGTCCGCACCTTGGAGGGGTTTGTTCCCGGCCCAGGCTCTGTGCCGTCTCCCTCCAGAAGTTCTGCTGTGTTGAAGGACTGGATCCAAGATGAATCTTTCTTAACTGCCGTTGTAGGTCATAAACAAATTAGATAAGTCGTACACGGTGGTTGGGCTATGATGGTGATAAAACATTGATGGAGAAGGGATTTTATTCAACGTTATTTCAGCGTCAGCGTAACCTCGAAAATAGAGGCGTTTCTCTCTGCGTGAACGTACAGAAGGGCAACCCAAATTATTTCATTTTGACCAATGAGGTCGTACAATACAGAGCCCTAAAGAAGGAGGGGTCTGTGGAAAGATACCTGAGAGAGACTAAAAGAAAGCTGGAGGTAAACAAAGCATTAAATAATTCGATAAATTGTCTGTAGTTGCTGTTTATTGACCTTCTTTTAAAATACAGGAACAACGAATAAAATACATGCCAAAAATCCTTGTAAAGTATGTCATGCACCTTTCTGCCCCATGGCAACCTCATGCTGGTCGGCAAACAGTCAAAATCCTCTCTCTGTAATTCGCAGTCACAATCCTTAATCAATCCCATTCGTCGTTGTGTTATTGATAATGTATTTTAAAGCCTGCCATGAACAAGGGATTTTTATGATCCAACCTATCCTAGCTTGAGTGAACTAAATCTGCCAAATTGAAATCCGCTGTTCTGGAGCTGAAAACATCCAGTGCTACAATCCGCTTAACTCAAGGCAGATTTCAGGTAGTGGATCATAACCACAACCTGCTTTCTGGAAGCTGTCCCCCCAGTTGGTGAATATTTATGTCATCTGGGTAATATTTAGTGCTGTTTTATTGTTTTGGGTGTCAGCCATGGTCTGAATGTCATGTATTCATTCAAAGTGCCAATCCCGCTTTGAATGATTGATTTGAAAAAAACAGATTTCCCTGCGTCTGCTGTCAGCGACAGATTGAGTCTTCAGGGTTAGCGAAAATATGGATGTGTCTTGGACTGTCACACATATAGGTGTGGCAGATTACAATAGGATTGTGCATGCATTATAATAATGTACAAAACAATTAATGCCCCCTCATGTACTTTGCATGCTCATGTTTGAAACTGCATCAAAGCATAGCACCTCACCTATAACCTAGGCTGGCCGGTAACACAGCTCATGTTGTGCTGTAATTGTTGTTATGAAACTCTAATCAATCTGCCTCTGTGTGTGAACAATGCTGTTTGGATGATTGTCAAATAAGAACATATGGTTCTGACAATCTTTACAACAAGAAACCTTTATTGCTTATGACCTTCTTTTGTATTGCATGGTAAATACATTACTCACAATGTAATTATGTGTGTGTGTGTGTGTGTGTGTGTGTGTGTGTGTGTGTGTGTGTGTGTGTGTGTGTGTGTGTGTGTGTGTGTGTGTGTGTTTGTGTGTGTGTGTGTGTGCGTGTGTGTGTTTGTGTGTGTGACTATCCCCCCCCCCACACACACACAAACATACCCAGACATATTGCATCATTGTCTTTGTCTAGTTCTTCTAAAATAAATGTTTAAAATATGGATAAATTGGCGATAATATGAAAAATATCAAATGACAAATGAAAAAAGAAGAAATAGTAAATATTGTTTCTAAATATTGCTTCCTATTATTTCAAATGAATTATGACCATGATTATCCAGATCATTTCTGGCGGTCAGATCCGAGAACCAATACAAAGCACGATTATTTATCTTATTTTTTATCGTTTGAATATAAAGTGATCCGTGAAATCGCTTGATAATAATCTAGTGGTTAACCTTGAGTCAATAGTTGGGAATCACTGACTTAAGTCATACTGTTGACCAAACGAAAACAGCCCTAAACTGGGAACCAGGCAGTGGTTAACAAGCTTCACATTCCCATGTTAAAGTTACTATGCTGCACCTTGGTAAATGATCCGCAGAAATCAATTAACACTTGAGTCAGTGTGCTGCATCAAGCCGTGTCATTGGCCACAACCAGGCCTACATCCTGTGTTTATTTCTGCTGCAGGCCGAGATACACACACACAAACGCACACACACACAAATACTCCCACACACACACACACACACACACACACACACACACACACACACACACACACACACACACACACACACACACACACACACACACACACACACACACACACACACACACACACACACACACACACACACACACACACAAACAAAAACACACATACACTGACACAATTCTTTTCAAGAAAGCCAGATAGATGGTCAAACACATGCCAGCGTGTGAATGTGCGCTCTTTCAAACACACAAAAACACGCAGACTCACAAACACACACAAAGACACACACAAACAGACACACACACACACTCACACACACACACACACACACACACACACACACACACACACACACACACACACACACACACACACACAAACACACACACACACACACACACACACATGGACAGACAGACAGACAGACAGAGAGAAAGACACACACACACACACACACACACACACACACACACACACACACACACACACACACACACACACACACACACACACACTCACACACACACACACACACACACACACACACACACACTCACACACACACACACACACACACACACATGCACACGCACGCATCAGTTCATCTTTTTGTGTGCATACACACACATCTTCTCTCTTCCTCAGACATTACCACACGACAGCAAACATATGCTAATACATAGATTGAGATCTTCAAGGCATAAATAAGGGAAATTCCAATATGGAAACACACACACACACACTCACACACACACACACACACACACACACACACACACACACACACACACACACACACACACACACACACACACACACACACACACACACACACACACAAACACACACACACACACACACACACTCACACACACACACACACACACACACACACACACACACACACACACACACACACACACACACACACACACACACACACACACACACACACACACACACACACCAACACACAGTGCTGATGCATTGGCCTCCTATACCCAAAAGTCTTCATTAGTCAAGTCCAGAGGCTATAAAGATGTTTTCACATGATTGAGCTATGTTTAAATCTCACTGGCAGCCGAAGTGAACACATATGCTCGGTATGCTTCAGATGCTAACAAAGACACACACTTGTCACATAAAGAAAAGCCCAACAATGTGCAAATGATTTAAGCTACAAAAGCTGCACACATTCAATTTGTGTGTATGGTCAGCTGCTATCCATTGTGTTACGATGATTCGAAGAATAGTTATCGAAACGAGGGGGTGCCACACCCTGGAGCGACAGTGGGATTCTCATGCAGCAGAGAGTGTGAAACTCCTCTCATCCTGACCTTTGAAGCACCGGTAGCCCTCACAGGCTTGAACCCGGCAACGATTACACACCGAAAGGGGAGACTGCACTCAGACGGTGGATCAGTACTCAACCGAGGTGTGGAGAGCTCCATGGATCAAGTTAGTCCCAAAACAATCATCCGTTCTTGGCTGAAGTGTCATTGCTTTGCATTTCAACATTTCAACTACAAGTGAGATAGCGAGAGGGGATGTGCTGCTAAAGAGACAGCGTAAACTCATGATGAATATTCGATTCAAGAGTCGTAAATTACATTCATTTTGGTAGGTAGAAATACAGAGATGACAAAGATAGAGGGATTCTCGTACGGGACTACATTACAAAATCCTAAATAGAATCAACACATAAACAGTAATGATGGTCTATGAAGTAATACATGAATCAGAGGCTTTCTGTATTGGCTCTTTGTTTTGTTCTAAGTAGGTAATCTATGGCGGAGCTCCAGGTCTGGCCATCGTCTCTATTTGGTTGCCAGTATTTCACAAACAGTCATTATGGATCAACACTAATTGTGTCTAATCGTTTTTTGAAGATTTTTGGATTGAAATACAATCTGTACTTGACCATATTGGGGAAAAGTATGTTTGTGTTTGTGTATATACACATGCACATCAGACTAGGATAAAGATTGTTTGCCCGATCTACTGGCAAAGCTAAAATGAATTATTCTATCTGCCATTCATTTTTTACCTTGACCACACGACACGGCACCACGTTTAAACATGTAAAAATATAGCCTCAAATGAATTATTCCCCCTGATTACATTATATGCTTCCATGTAATTCATGAGATATGTGTGACTGATTATTCAATTTGTCTAAAGATTGCATCGCTGGAAACAACCTCGGACATTGTGAACCCGTAGCCCCTGTTCCTACTCAGATCCTGAGAGATCCTTCCGCTGTGGGAGATCCTATCAGGTGAAGACCGGCGTGCCTCAGGGTACCTTCCTGGGCCTGTTTGGACCTGGACCTGTCCTCGCTGTGCTCTCTCACGGAGCACTACTCTCCAGCCGGTAGTGCCGATGCCACTCTTCTCTGCCCTTTGTTTTTGTTCATCTGTCCATAGTATTGGGGATTGGATTTGGCTGGCCTCACGGGCGACGAAAGTGTGCCAGCTTTAACTGAAGCATATCAAGCTGCAGTCCTGTTGACGGTGTCGTTCGGTGGGGAGACATTGGATCTGCTGGGTTATATGCAGAGACGGACTGGAATAAGAGAATACGTCTTCTTTTTATTTCCCAATGAACGTTAACAGAGCAAAGATCCTAGATATTTTATTGGACCACTCCATCCACATGTCAACTGTGTACCAGATAGATATAAAGAGGATCCACCTCCACATTCATTGAGGGTGTCCCTCCCGGTTTCACCTCCCAACCTTAACCCTTAAGTATCCCCTTTCATCCAATGTAGTCCGTGGAAGCAATCTATCAACTCGATTGCGATGACCCGCTATGAAGCTGTAATCCTCCGTGTTACAACCCCCTGGTGAGTACAATACTGGCTGTGAAATTGCGCTGTTTCACTTAAACCCTGTGACAGTGAAAGAATGATAGTCCTTTCAGAGGAGCGATGCGAGACGTGACGAAGCTGATGCAGCAAAGGTTCTGAGGAGAAGGCGGGTTCCCCGCTGACAGGGCAGAAGTTCTTTGCATTTTAAACGAATGATAATCTGAACTCTGGGAGCAGCTAATGGGGCAGAGCATGGCTGATCCACAGCAGGTGTAAATCGCAGGGCACCCGGCCTCACAGCACGTAATGAGACTTGCACTTTTAAGTACATTTTGAAGATGCAACACTAATTATAAACAGTCTCAGCCTTCTCTTTTTTATGGGGGGGGGGGAAGGGCTTCAAATATGAACCGAAATTCGTGCCTTCCGTGTGCTTTGGGCCTAAGAGGTAAACTGAATATATATGTAACCCAGTGCTATGACGTAAGACGTTGAGCAGACCATCCGAGTTCTAGACTCTGAGGGACTGTGTAGAGCCTACCCTCCCCCCACCACCACCACCACCACCACCACCACTAACACCGCTGTTGGAGGCGGGACTCAGGGAAGCGGAACAGTGGGTCAACCTGTGAAGGAGAGGGGCGGGGGGGGGGGGGGGTCATCCTGCCGTGACCCTGTTCTGTCAGGCGGCCCCTCAGAACGCCTCCAGATGTATGGCCACTTGAGTTGATATTCCATGTTGAATAATGACTGTATGTGTGTACAGTCATTGTGCATTTATTTTAACGGATTAGTGGGATTGAAAAACACTTGTTTTTGTGTATTTTTTAACTGCTCATTTACACAGTAACTATTATTCAACAACTTTCGGAGAACTATCCTCTCAGAAACATTTCTTGTTTGAAAACCTCCCATCGCTGTGTCAGCACTCCCCATAAACGATGAAGCAATGTCATGGTACTCGTCCGTCCCATCATGGTTTTGGATGAACGATTGTGTCGCTGTCACCGACTGTATTCTCAACCCCAGCTTGTGCCCTGGTGGGAATCTCAGAAACGGTGGTTACTCAATACCTTCAGAGACTTCTCCTTAGGACGCCTCTAGCGCCCTTCTATAGAAAACAGACCACAACCAAATTGTAATGTAAGACCTGAACAGCTCCCTTGTCTTGCGTCTGATCTCCCACACTATTACACAACGATGGCCGTTATTGGAGCCACATGCGCAGCCTGGCTCCTGCTGCAAGCCATGCCTGTGATGTAAATGCGGGTCAGGCTGCGCACAGCCAATCAGCTGGCAGATATGGCATCATGGCTGGGCGGTGGGTTGAGGGATGGGGTGGACCTTTGCTTATGCTCCGAGTGTTTAGGTTCCCTCTTGGTTGCGGAGAACCTGTAACTCTTGGGTGTCTCTTGATTCATCTGATGATCTGAGCATCTGATCATTGGTTGACAATGATTTATATCTGAGAATGTTGGACTCCAACGCAACACAAGCACATGTGCACGGGCTAACAAACGCGCAGACACAAACACACTGGTTGGTTCCTTCTGTCAACATGAAAGACTTGGCCCCCAGCTCACCTGACAACCTGACCTGACAACCGAAGAACACGTACACACACATGTAAGCAGCATGCTCACACAAACCCACTCTCACACACACACACAGACACACACACACACACACACACACACACACACACACAAACACAAACACACACACACACACACACACACACACACACACACACACACACACACACACACACACACACACACACACACACACACACACACACACACACACACACACACAGTAGTTACTAGTTGAGAAATAAAGTAAAGTTCTTCACAAGGATGGATAACCGTGTGTGTGTTTGTGTGTGTGTCAGTGAATGTTTATGTGTGCGTGTGTGTGTGTGCGCGCACGTGCGCTTGTGTGGATGTGTGTGTCTGTGTGTGAGTGCCTCTGAGTTTGTGTGTGTCTGTGTGTGTTTGTGTGTGTGTGTGTAAAAGGTTGTACAGAGGGTCATGGAGCAGGATAGAGTGCAACCCTAGGAGTAACAAAGTCTTTGTTATCCAACCAGCTGTTGTTATGGTTTTGGGCTAAAAGGGCTGTATTTACAAGAAAAGTCAAACACTATACATAACATTACTGTAACTAATGCAGGCCTGTTTTGTATTTTATTTTAATTACACTATAACTTCCTTTCACAGTCAGACGTCAACCGCTCAACACACTTGTCATTTTTTCTTACTTTATCTTTATAAACATTTAAATGCGTTTATTTGTATACATTGCTGTGTGTGTCCGTAGCTGTTGTTGCTCGGTATGGGTCTGTTTCCTGCTAAGGGAGGGCAGCACCAAAAGGTGTTGACGTAACACGGCTCCCTGGTTGGTTGGCGCTTCTGACTGGCTGACCTATTATCAGCCTGTGTGGCTGTCTGATTGACTACAGCTACATCTACTGTTTCAACACAGGGGATCTCTGTTGCCTGACTGTTGCTCTAGGTCAGGGATAATCCACACATTTTAATAAAAA